>NC_081410.1:541275030-541582253 GCF_030272615.1 Cryptomeria japonica
TGAATTAATCCAACCACTTGCTTCTATCTACCACAATCGGTTCTCTACATGCTTTCCAAGGTTCTGTAAAATCTGAGGCTTCATCATACAAGGTTTTCAAATTTTCAAATCCTAATATTGTCACTCTCATCTATGTTAGAAAATTCCTTCTCCTACTCAATGCACCAACAACTTTGTTAGATTTCCCACTTCTATGCTTTAACACAAAGGTGTAACTCTACAAGAATTCTACCCATCTCATATGTCTCTGATTCAACTTACTCTGACTGTTCAAATATTGCAAAGCTTGATGATCTGTATACAACACAAACTCCTTAGGCAACAAGTAATGTCTCCACTTCTTCAAGGATTTAACTATGGCATAAAACTCTTGATCATACACCAAATATCTCCTTCAAGCATCATTCAATTTCTCACTAAAATAAGCTATTGCTCTCCCTTCCTGACTCAAGACTGCTCCTATTGTTGTTCCACTTGCATCATAATCCACTTGAAATACATTATTGAAATCTGGTAAAGCCAACACAGGCTACTCAGTCACTTTCTTCTTCAACAGTTCAAAACTTTTGTTTTCTCTAATGATCCACTTGAATTCCTTTTGATCTCCTCTCATGGTCTTAGTCATAGGGTTATAAATTGAATTGAAATTTCTCATAAACTTCTGGTAAAAACTAGCCAATCCATGAAATGATCTTACCTCTCCAATGATTTCTAGTGTAGGCCACTCAACAATTGCTTTCACTTTCTTAGGGTCCATCTTCAAACCATCCTCAGATATCACAAATCCCAAAATGATTGAACCTTTCTTCAACAGATCCTGCACTTATCTATTCATCTCTTCATTCTCTGTTGGTGTCATTTAGTGTGTAGTGTTGTTAGGCAAACTAGCTCCTAGAACCAAGTCCATGCAATGACTAATACTTCTCACAGGTGGCAATCCATCAAAGAAATTATCTGAAATGATGACTTCATATTCTGTCAACAAATCTTTTATCTCTTCTGGTTGTTCTCCTTTCAGTTCTAGTTTCTTAGTCTTCTTAGGAATTAAGGCAAAACACACATTCTCATGTCTCAATCCATCCAGGAATTTCCTCCCATCTACCAAACAGATTCTAGCATTCGTATAGACTTCATTCTTCAAAGGTTCATCCAAAGGCAACAAGGTTTGCTTGATCCCATTGGCCATAATAGTGTATGTATTCTTCCTCCCATCATGTATTACCTATCTATCAAACTGCCAAGGTCTACCCAACAAAAGATGACAAATATCCATAGGCATAATATCACACAAGAATTCATCATGATAATTCCCAGTTTTCAATTTCACCAAACATTGTTCACTTACTAAAAACTTATGTTCATCCTGAATCCATGCTATCTGATAAGGCTTAGGGTGTTTCAATCTCTCCAAATTCAACTTATTTGCCATTTCTTCTAAAACAAGATTATTTGAACTACCACTATCAATAACAACTTTGTAACACTTACTGGATACCTTATATCTGGTCTTGAACAAATTCTTCCTCTGCAAGGGCTCTTCATCTCCTTTGGTATGACACAAAGCTCTCCTCATTGTTGGGAATTGACACTCTATTGGTTGGTTTCACTATGTTTTCATTGATGGCAACATGATTTTGGGTTCCGGCTTCATATGTTGTACTGGCAGGCACTTGACAGATTCTACACCAGCACCAGCATCGACACTGGCAGGTCAGAAGATTTCTTTGGTCACCAGCAATGCAGACCGACATGGTATAGTAAAGGTTATCGATATTGGAGGTTGACATACCTTGGATCTGGCAACAGCAATTTGTTTTAATGTTTATTCATTTATGTTATATGGTCGACATGTAATCTAATATTGTGTATATCTTTGTAAGCCGGCATAAGGCATAAATTTGTATAGGGTATATAAGGCAGATTGATTAAATCATTTTGATATATATGGGAGGTAATGTAATGGATATGTAAATGCAATATGATGTGAGATGTATCAGAGAGATTATGTATGTGAGGAATTTATTGTAAGGGTTATTCCGGTAAAGGGGTTTAGGGTTTCAACTGGAATAGACAGAGCTTAAACCGGAACTGTATTCTGGCATAGAAGCTGCTATCTTAGCAGTTCACATTTCTCTGAATTGTTGTCTGGAATTTTATGTAGTCAGTGAGGCTCCTATTGTGATTGAGCAGTGTGCTCTAGGTTGTAAGCCTTCCTACGAGTGTAAGCTCATCATATATTGTAATATCTCTTCATACGGCAAGTGGATTGATATTATGGATCACAAATCCCATTGTGTTTTTTCCTCATTGAGGTTTTCCACGTATAAATTTGTGTGTTATGGTTCTCATTTATGTGTTTGGCTTATTGGTTGCTTTACTTCTTTCTATTAAGTTTATACCAGTTGGTACATGAATGTTTTGTTAAGGCTAAAATATACTATTATGGTATAACACTGATTCACCCCCCCCCCTCTCAATGTTATTGGTTTCCAACAATTGGTATCAAAGCCTTGTGTCTCAGAGGAAGTTTAACAGCTTGAGGAAGATCCTGAAACCGGAATCATTGAATATAGCTTTGGAGAAGCAGCTTGAGATGGCACTTGAAGATTATGATGTTGAAAGATTGAAGAACTTAAAGCTACAAGATGAGTTGAATTCTGCTAAGGAATTCATTCTTGTCCTACAAGAGAGGCTATCATTTGTTCAAGCTAGGAGGAAAGAACTTTTACAAAATCAGGATGATGAAGAGAAAAATGCACTTAAGGAACAATGTCAGAAATTGAGTCAGGAGAACATGGTTATGAATAATGAAATGCAAGTTATAACTATGAGCATGTCTAAGGACATTAAGGATAGAAAGAAAAAGGAATAAAATATTGCTATATCCCTTAAGAACAAGTTTGAAGAATGTGGTAGGTTGGTTCATGAAAATGATATGTTGAGAACTGATTTGATACAATCCCAGAGAAATGAGCAAGAGCTTGAGAGAGAAATGAAAATTCTAAGAGAAGATTTAACTGCTGCAAGTGAGTACAAAGAAAAATTCAAGATCATCTCAGCACAACTTGATGAGTTACTGAAGAGATAGAGGCAGATTGGAGATTCCAGTGGACTTGGATTTGAGCAAGGACAAAGTTTTGGTACTGCTAATGAAGATAAAAACCATAAGGCATCGGTAAGGCAATTAAATGCTTATAAATTTAATGGTAGATATTTTGTTTGCAATAGATTTGGTCACATGGCTAGGCAATGTAGAAACAGGGCAAATCAGAACCCTAATTTTGCTCCCGATAAATGTTCTAAATGCAATAAAATTGGTCATAAGATAGAAGATTGTAGAATGAATGTAAAACGCTATGCTTGTGGAAAATTTGGACCTATGGCTAATTAGTGTAGGTAAAGCAACTTCACCAGTTTTAGCAAAGCAATTTAGAAGAACAATGTTACATGTTATGCATGCAATGAAATTGGACATATTGCTAAGTTTTGTAGAAGCAAAAATCCACCTGTTAGTAATGGAGGATCAAATGAAAAAGGAAAAGAGAAGGTTAATGAAATCTGGCATGATCACACTTAGAGATGGGTTAGGAAGACTAAAGAACAATCATCAAATGGGAATATCCCAGTTACCTATCTGGTAGATTTGGCTACTTCTATACTGGTAATGAGCTCATCCGGTAACTAAGGCAGATGCCTTCGAGGTAGGAAAAATTCATGAAGATGTTGCATATGCCCTGAGAAGAGGTTCTAAAAGATGTTCTAGATATTGAAAATGATTGTCCAGCGTGGATATATTCTGAGCGAGATCCGATATCTTTCACCGGTAGTCATTTATTTCAATGGAAGATTAGGGTTTTTGTCAAAGGATAAAAGGTCGAATACACTTCATTGTTAATCGCCCTCCATTCAGAGCAATTTCAGAGCGATTCAGAGAAACTAAGTGTGATCAGAGGCTATTCAGAGGCATTCAGATTTCTTCTTGAGCGATTTCACCAACGTCTGGAAGAACTTGTTGAAGGTTTTCACCGAGAGCAATCTAAAGGTATTTTTCTTGAAACATAGAAGCGGGATCATCTTTTGTTCCTATTTTTGTTGCAAATCCAACTGTAGTGGAGGTTAAGGACTGCCCCAGGCCAATTTTCAAGTGATATCCACATGTGGCTACCCAGGGAGATTTGGTTGGAGTGTTTTCTTGCATTCCAGAGGGAGTGGTGTATGTAGAAGATGTTGGGGCATAAATTCACTGCCATATAGAGGACTTTGGAACTTCAGAGATCAAGGGAGTGTATATGAATGAACTAATGGGAGAATCTGGAAAGGTTAAACTGGCATATCAACACATTGAAGATCTAGGGTTTACAGATATTCTGGATATTCCAGAGTTTGAGAATGAAATAATCAGATATGTACTGAGTAGAGTACATGGGGAATTCATATGGCTGGACAAACCTTATAAATCACTAAAGAATCCATCTGGGCAATTATTGTTTTTATATTGGTAGGGCAACATCTGGATAAGAAAGTGTTAAATGACTTCGTAAGGTAGATCACTAGCGCCGCATCTAACAAGAGATCAATGAAAGTGAGCACTATCACTAACACCAGCATCAAGTTTGGAAGCATGGTTATAGGATACAAGGTAACTCAGTCAAACAGACTGAATTTTGTTTCCAGTTCATGTATTTTGGTTGCATATAAGATGATGAGATAAAATGTAAAGTTAGATCTTTGCGGTTGGATGCTTGAAGAGTTATTGATCAGCTTAGGAAAGATTAAAGGTGAGAAGAAGGGCACCTTCTGGTATGGAAATTTGTTAGTCTTCTTGATGTTATACTTTTTGAATGATTCACCTGGTTCTGGTAGGAAGCAATGGGCTTTTGACATCCCGATAGGAAGACAGTTAAAACAATCAATTGTTGCATTGGGAAGTCAAAGAGATGATAAGATATGGGGTTATTTCAAGGCTTTTCAAAAATCTATGAGGTCTAGGATAAGAATACGTGAGCATATAGTAGAGAAATACTCTACCGACATATGTTTCATGGTTAAGAAGGATGTAACTCTCATGGAGGGAGTCAAGCCCCATTAGATTTGGATAGAGGAAATGGAATATGAGGTGGATGCACATATTCTTGATGCCTACGCAAAAATACTAATTGATACAGAAATTGATGAGGCAAAGAAGCCCTGTGGAACTGCACAGTAGAAGACTCTAGAGGTTGAAACAAAGTTCAACTGGAAGAGAAGCGAAAAACAAGAAGGAAAATAAAGCAAATTTGTACAGGAGGTCTCAAAGGACATAAAGGCACTTATTGATGTTGTCCTAGGGAAAGGGAGAAAGAGGAAGGATCTGGTAGTTCATATGGAACCTATTTTTGTTGAATCTGAATCTGAGGATGACACACCATGAGCCTTCAAGAGGGTTGTTAGGAAGAAACTAGAAGAACCTAAGGTAGAAGCAAAGAAGCAACCGGTTAGAAAGGTCGCGATCAAGTTACTAGCTCAGAAGCAAGCACCTAAGGCTACACTTACAGATGCACATATTCTTGATGCCTACGCAAAAATGCTAATTGATACAGAAATTGATGAGGCAAAGAAGCCCTGTGGAACTGCACAGTAGAAGAATCTAAAGGTTGAAACAGAGTTCAACCGAAAGAGAAGGGAAAAACAAGAAGGAAAAGAAAGAAAATTTGTACAAGAGGTCTCAAAGGACATAAAGGCACTTATTGATGTTGTCCCGAAGAAAGGGAGAAAGAGGAACAATCTGGTAGTTCATATTGAACCTGTTACTGTTGAATCTGAATCAGAGGATGACACACCATTAGCCTTCAAGAGGGTTGTTAGGAAGAAACAGGAAGAACCTAAGGTAGAAGCAAAGAAGCAACCGGTTAGAAAGGTCACGATCAAGTTACTAGCTCAAAAGCTAGCACCTAAGGCTACACTTACAGTTGCATCTGGTACTACCAAGAGGAGGAAGAAGAGTGACATTGATTTGGCACTTGAAACTGGTAATGTAACTATCATACCACCCAAAACTTATGCATAAATTGTTGATGAAATAACTAAATATGGCATGCTGAAGAATGTTGATTTTTATTATGACAAATTAGAGGTTGATGAATAGAGAAAGGTAGAGGAAGTAGTCCTACTATACTAAGATATTTATAAGAAAGCATTAATAGAGATAGAAAATCAAATATCGGTTGAGTTATATAACATGTTAGATGATAGAAGGTTATCTACTATGCAAGAAGATGAACACCGCATTAAAATGCAAGAACTACTAGCTATCTATGTTACCATAACTCCCGATGAAATGGATAAGATAATTGAGGCTACAGATAGAAAGGTTTTCAATAGCAAACATAGGATAACTAGTCTGATGTTAGGGAGAATGAATGAAGTAATAAAAGAAACTCAGAAAGGTTGGATTAAATTTTTGGGAGAACACAGAGGATTCTTTACTTCATCAAAGACCAAGACCGACAATGTAGATACCCTAGTTGAAGGGAAAGGAAAAGGGATTATGGGTACTCCACCCTCAGTTTTGAAAAATATCAAGATAATGGAAATTGAGCCACTGGTAAACACAAATGAACAAACAAATACTGAAAAACTGGTTAATACTGAGAATATTGTGTAGGATACTAACATTGAGGACAATTGTCCTCTGGATACTAATGTATAGGTTGAGGATATTGTTCCTAGAGAGGAACTAGCGGTTACACAGACTGCACCAAGTGGTGAAGCCACCAATGCAAGTGAGGAGGTAATAAAGGATAAATCATCAGAGAAAAAAGGGGAATCCGATAGGGTACTAGTTGGGAGCCCATCATTATTGACAATTGACACTTCTCTAGTATAAAATAAAACCATCACAGAGATGAGTCCCACATAACTGATGATGATGGCTACTCAGAAACTAATGAAGGAGGGATCCACAGACAAGGGGATTATAGATCAATCAATCACTGTTCTACACAAATTGGTCCTGGAATGTAAGATTTAAAATGAAGAGAGCCCTTCTGACAAGCTTAAGGTAATCACTAAACACATATCAAAATACTTTCAATCCTTACAACAAATATCAAACCAGCAAGCACTTGAAAGATTCACTCAGGCTAAGAGAGTCACTTTTGATCAAATCATTAAGATAGAGAAGAAAAATATTGAGGAGAAGTTTCTTTGAAACAATGTACAAACATATATAGGGTATGTTTCACTACTGATATACTTACAGCAAATGTAGATAAAAGGATAAAAGAGATATAGGAGAAAATTTCTAGTATTGTTAACTCCTTTGATGGATTAATTTCATTGACAACATCAATTGATGGTCAAATTTTGACTTTGGAGAACCAAATTTCTGCTTTTGAAAAGGAAAGAGATAAAATCATTTAGAGAGCCAAAAGTCTAAGAGGTTTAGTGAGTCCAATATTGGATTCACTCTGTGTACATAAGAAGGAATGCATGGATATGCTAGGAAAGCCCACACCGGCAGAGGTCAATGAGAAAAAATCTTTTGCATATTTATCGAGTGGAATTATATCTATCTCTGGCACATTCAAAACTGGTTGGGATACTTATGTGGAATTACTGGAGAAAGCTTATCCGGAAATCTTGAAACTGGTCAAGCTCCGATAAGACATTTTTGGAGGTATTCAGTGTATAATACTTATTCTTTGACATTCTTTTTTTTTGGGCATTGATGTCAAAGGGGGATTAGTATAGATGTGAAAAAGGATAAAAAGGTTTCATACATTAGGGGGAGTTATAGAGTTTTTGGAATTTTGGAGATATGGAGTATTTTGCATATTCAGCTCAGGGGAGCAGGGCGGGATGAAACTGACAAATGAAACCATGACCATTTTTCACATGAGTGTTGCCATCAATGCCAAAGGGGGAGATTATTGGAAATTGACACTCTATTGGTTGGTTTCACTATTTTGTCATTGATGGCAACATGATTTTGGGTTCTAACTTCATATGGTGTATTGGCGGGCACTTCACAAATTCTACACCGGCACTAGCACCGACAATGCAAACCAGCATGGTATAGTAAAGGTTATCGGTATTGGAGGCCGACATATCTTGGATCCAACATTGGCAATTTGTTTTAATGTTTATTCATTTATGTTATATGGCCGACATGTAATCTGATATTATGTATATCGTGGTAAGCCGACATGAGGCATAAGTTTGTATAGGGTATATAGGGCAGATTGATTAGATCATTTTGATATATATGGGAGGTAATGTAATGGATATGTAAATGCAATATGATGTGAGATATATCAGAGAGATTATGTATGTGAAGAATTTATTGTAAGGGTTATTCTGGTAAAGGGGTTTAGGGTTTCAACCGAAACAGATAGAGCTTAAACTGGAACTGTATTCTGGCATAGAAGGTGCTATCTTAGCAGTTCACATTTCTTTGTATTGTTGTCTAGAATTTTATGTAATCAGTGAGGCTCCTATTGTGATTGAGCAGTGTGCTCTAGGTTGTAATCCTTCCTACAAGTGCAGGCCCATCATATATTGTAATATCTCTTCATATGGCCAGTGGATTGATATTGTGGGTCACAAATCCCACCGTGGTTTTTTCTCATTGAGGTTTTCCATGTATAAATATGTGTGTTATGGTTCTCATTTATGTGTTTGGCTTATTGGTTGCTTTACTTCTTTCAATTATGTTTATACTGGTATATCAATTGGTGCATGAATGTTTTGTGAAGGCTAAAATCCATTATTCTAGTATAACATTGATTCACCCCCCCCCCCCTCTCAGTGTTATTGGTTTCCAACACTCATCACCAATAGTTCTCCATCTTCTGGTTTGTTGTATGATCCGGTGGGGTTTTCTTCCACCATTGTTTCTCTTCTGGTATTCTCTGTCTTCTTACACTCGAATTCATAATGTCCTTCTCCTCTACACTTATAGCAAGTTCCTCTAAATTCTCTCTTGTCTTGTCTTCCAAAATTCTCATTATGGTAACCATTCGGTTCTCTCCTCCGGTAGAAATTTCTATCATCTTTCTGATATGAATTACCTTCTTTGTTCACTTCCTTGTCCTTGTTCTTATTTGTACTAGTTTCTCTACCTCCGATATATCCTCTTCCTCCAGTAAACCTTTCACCTCTACCTCTCTACCTCTGCTCATGTCTTTTGTTTAGCTTCTCTTCTACCTTGAGGGCATACTGGTAAGCCTCTTCAAAACTCTCCAGTTTTATCAAACTAAGTTCATCTTGTATAAACATCCGCAATCCATTCAAATATCTTGCAACATGTTCAACTTCATCATCAACATGTTAGATCTAATATTCAACTTGTAAAATGCTTTGGTGTACACCTTCACACTAGATTCCTTCTATCTCAAATTCTGCAACTTTCAGAATAGATTCACTTGATGATTAGCTGGAATAAACTTTGACTTCAACTTAGCAATCATCTGATCCCATGTCTTAATCTTCTCTTTTCCTCTTCTCTATCTATCAACTTGCAAATGCTCCCACCAAATAGATGCAAGACCTTTTAACTGGGTACAGGCATATTTCACCTTCCTCTCTTCTACAGTGTTTTCAAAATCGAAATACTTCTCCATATCCAACATACAATCCATAAATTCATCTGGAATCCAACTTTCCATCATATTTTGATGGGGTAA
This sequence comes from Cryptomeria japonica, assembly GCF_030272615.1. Classification (NCBI taxonomy): domain Eukaryota; kingdom Viridiplantae; phylum Streptophyta; class Pinopsida; order Cupressales; family Cupressaceae; genus Cryptomeria; species Cryptomeria japonica. The sequence goes on from NC_081410.1 coordinate 541,284,696, forward strand.
AATGAGGTTTAGTATTCTCCCTACTCAAAACCCTCAAAAACCTTTCCTCATCAGGATCAACAATCGATGGGTTTACTTGTTCTATCGGGGCTTCTTCTCTTTCATCTTCACTTACATCTTTAATATGTCGACCTCTTCTATGTGTTGTCTCCACGGTTTCCAACCGGGTTGTTATACCTTGCAACATCTCTATCACAACAAGGTCTACATTACCATGCACTCCACCATTCCTAGCTCCTCTTCGCACCATCATTCACATCGGTCCTTTACAGCTATAGGTCAGATCTGCAATCCACCACCCTACAATAAATTTCAAGACACGCAACCTCTAGAATGAAACTTCACTCTAATACCACTTGAAGCAATCATAGGTGAGGAGGGACCTCAAAGAGATCAATCTGGACTGGTCAACAAGAGTAAACACAATGAAAACACAAAGATATGATGGAGGCAATGTAGAACAAATTGTTTTATTTCATGAAAATTGATTACAACCAACCAGTAACAATCGGGTTACAGTGTAACTGACTCACAAGCCTAGTAGAACATATAGAATAGGTCACAACCGGGACCTTGAATCTTAAGATCTATCTTCTATGCACAATCTAGCTACTTGATTCTTGGATCGATTCCATTCTAATGCACAATTACAATTATATATATCAATCCAAAGGATCTAGTCAGCCCAAAAGGGATCCAAACCTAAAGAACAAGACCTAACATGTAAAATTAACAAGGTCGACCTCCGCCAAGAGATTCCTCCAAATAATCTAAAGGATGAGATGTAGATCATGGGAAAAGGTTAGCCACATGCCAAGGAACATTAGAATCAATGCCCAAGGCTCTACAAGCTTCGAAAGGGGTTCTGGTAGATCACCAAAATAGGTCCAAGCAACTGGTAACAAGAACTGTCAACCGATAATAGGAAACTATCAAGGAAACTGATAGTGATATCTTTTTGAAAAATAATCCAAATGCAATGCAATCTGGAAATAAGAAAGATGATCAATTCTTCAAATAGAATCCAACTCCACATGATCCAATGAACCAAAACTTGGACACGTGGAAAGAAAAGCCGAAACTACAAACAAAGAACAAATAGAAAGGAAAATGTTTTTGGTTGATGCAAGATTGCTATGAACTAGGGATGCTCCTGCATCAAATTAATAGTTAGCACTTGACATAGTATATCTTTTTTGTGCAGGTCCCACTCTTATTGGTAACACCACAATCTCTTTGGCTGAACGCTCTTCTTCATCATATGCTTTGATTGTTATCTTTTTGCAAGGATCCACTGCATCTTCAAAATAGCCTAATGCACAGACAAGGCTTAATGAACAAATATTTAGGCCAGCTCCTCCATCTATTAAGACACATTTTATGCAGGTTTTGTGAATTGACTTCAATATGCAAAGGAGAATTATGTGGATGTTGCAAGGACATGTCATCATCTTTTGTGAAGGATAATAAATGAGGTGCTATAAGGTGTCCCACCATGGTTTGAAATTGATCAATGCCCAAATCTTTGGGGATGGTAGTATCTACTAGAGCCTTTTCTAGGATCTCTTTATGTGTGGGTGATATTTTCAAGAATTATAATATTGAGATTTGTGCATGGGTCTTCTATAATTGATCCACTATGTTGTATTGCCTGGAAGTAGAGGGTGCATTGGTTGTGGGTCTCGGTAAAGTGACCTTAGCTTTACTGCGTGTAATAGTGTGTGCAAATTCTGGTTGGAATTTTTCTTTGACTACAATGACATTGACCACATTATCATAAGTGTGAGCATAATTAACTTTCTCCTTGCCCTTGCTATCTCTAGTTGTTGATATCTCACCCTTCTCATATCTTGGTAGCAGAGTTTTAAATATTGTGTGTGATTCATTTGTTGTATGCCCATCTATCGTTATTACCTCGTTATCTATCAAATATTGAATAACATGTTTTAATCATTGACAATCATTAGTCTGATGTCTCTTACTCCGATGATATTTGCAAAAATGATTATCATTCCACCATGCAGGTTTTACCTTTGGTTCAAAATCCCTCACTTCTGGTAATGTAATTAATTTGTTTGCAAGATGTGTTTTTAATGTTTATTCAAGTGATTCACCAATAGGTGTGAATTTCTTGCAAAATTTGGTGAAGAGTAACTTTGGTTTATTATTATCTTGATTGGTTGTCAAGTTATGACTTGATATGTTGAATATGGGTTGCTTAGGTTTCACGGTATTAGCATCCATTATCCCATCATTCACAATGTTTCTATTTCTATGCCGAAATTTAATTTTATCAGCGTTATTATGAGTATTGTTGGAAGAATTATCCCCTTCTCTCTGAAGTTTTAATACTCCTTTCTTGGCTAAGGCTTCTTTGATTTTGATCCCATTCTCAACCATTTTTTTAAAGCTTGGAGGACATTGCATTTTAAGTGCATAACTCATTTCTTCATATAAGTTATCGATAAAAATGTTTATCTTTTCATTTTAGGAACTAGACGAGGATATCGTGCAAACAAACTTCTCCACCTTTGTAAGAATGTCATAAAAGGTTCCCCATTCTTTTTCTTTGTATTACATAGGTCCAACATAGTAATATCATGTTGAATGTTTATATGAATATGGAGAAACGAATTTGTCTACCAATTCTTAAAATGTTCTTATACCAGGTGGTAACTTGGAAAACCACTCCATGGCTTGCCCACTTAAGCTTTTGGGGAATAGTCTCATCAAATATGTGTCCTCCTATGTGAACTCTACACTCATTGTGTTGGCATGTATGGCATAATTGATGAAGATACAATGATGGTGGATGACTGTACTGGTAGAGGAAGATGACATGATTAGTTATTTATAGTCATTGATGGTAACCAGGTTCAACTGATGTTTAATGATGTTTACAGTTGGTTTTTGGTGATTGACTTGTTGGCTAAGTGATTTGGTCTACCGGAGTAATATTTTGATAGTTTGACAGAGTTTACTGGCAAGACTGCGAATTAGAACCTTAACCGGTAAAGCAAATAAGTTTTGATGGAATTGGGTCATTGGAAATGTTTGGTGACTTGTGGTTTGATATATAAGCTTTCATGATGGATTTGAGTATGTAATCGGAACTGCATCCTATGATGGTTATTGGAAGGCATGTTTTGAATTTTTGATGAAATTTTGCCAGGGTTTAAGAAGGGTTTAAGGACCAGTACAGAATTCTCTTGACCGGTAATGATTTTTGGTTTGGCGGTTATCTACATCAAGTTCACGTGTTGATGATAATGTGGCACAAACCGAGTGATGAGTTTGAAAGATGTTTTGGTGCATTTGGAGAATGAATTTATTGGGAATGTGCAAACTGCTTAGCAGAATGTGCTAAGGGTTTGACTTTGTACCAAATCGACTTGTTGTGACGATTTATGATCATTCAACGATCGATATTGATTTGTAATTGATTGTAATGATCCCTATGATGATCTGTAATGAGTTGTAAAGATTTGTGATGATCTATGTAGTTAGTCTTAGGGTTTTGATGACAGCCTAGTTGTAAAATTTATTTATGTCAGCAAGGTCGATATTTTGTAGTGTCAGTGATTTTGAGAAGTGTGAGAAGCCGAACCAATGTGTGTGAGAAGATCATCTAGCGATATGCACTTAGAATTTAATTGGATGTGATCAAGTAAGCAGTAGAGTGTTATACAGAATCATTCATTGTTGTTCTCTAACAATTACAACAGCTAAAATCCCTTAACTAGGTAGGTCCTAACAGGGTGACTCAATATCTAAGTTCTAAATCCTCTTATGAGGTTGATCCTAACAGATCAAAGCTTCTAACAGGGCTGAGGTAAATCCCTTAACTGGATGACTCCTAACAGGGTATTCTCCTAACCGCACTTGGCTCCTAACAGGGCGCATTCCGAAAGAGTGCAAAATATTTGTGGGTACCAATTCCCACCATGATTTTTCCCCATTTGGGTTTCCACGTGAAAAACATGGTGCTCATGTGTGGTATGTTTTTCTTGTGATGTTCATGTTTTATTTCTGATAACTAGAAAAGATAGTTTATGTTTGTTTATCAGAGATCTTAAAGTGGTTATCAGTATTGATAATTATATGATTGATGAAGCATTCTGATCAATTAATAAGTTGGTAACTGTGTTTATTGATCTGATATTTAATTGATGGTTGATCTGATTAATAAGTTTGCATAAGAGGAAATGATTATCTAGATCTGATAAGGAAATTTGTTATGAAGATTTGGTTTAAGTGTTGAATGTTTTTAGATCTAAGATAAGTCTGTTTTGGTGTTGAAAGTTTCAGTTTTTGTTAATCCTGATTCACCCACCTCTCAGTATTAACCGAATCCTCTAGGTTTATCAATTTGTATCAGAGCATTGGTCCTTTGTGTGCAAAAATCCTAACAATTGTAGGGAAATATTTTGTGAAAGATGATCAAGAAGGAGGGTCCCAAGTTTACCAAGGACAATTACCAAATATGGAGTGATCGGATGAAGATCTACATTAAAGGAATAGGTTCACAGTACTAGAATCATGTGATAACCAAGTATGCTGCACCTACTACCAGTCCCTTGACACCGGATGAGCTCAAAGAATAGCATGAAAACATTCAAGGTATTAAAGCAATTGTAAGTACTCTGTCTGACTCTGAATATATTTATGTTCATTGATTAGAAACTACAAATGAAGTATGGGAGAAATTAAATTTAATCTATGGAGGAGATGAACATGTACTAAGGGCAAAGGAAGAGAGTCTGGGAGGAAAATTTGATGATATGAAAATGGTTGACGGTGAGAACATAACTCAATATGGACAAAGGATTAAAGAAGTTGTATGTGAAAGAAAGAGTGTTGGAGGTAAGATTGAAGATGATACTATTGTTAGCAAAATGTTTAAAACTCTTTTACTATAGTATTCTATTAGAGTGTCAGCTATTCAAGAACTGAGATCCATTTCAAAAGATAAAGTTACTGTTGATTCTTTAATTGGAAAGTTAACTTTATTTGAACTTAATAGTTTTGATAATAGTGTTTTCACACCTTCTGAATCTGCCTTTAAGGCTTCAATAACTGGTACATCAACACAGAAAGGAAAAGATATTTATCATAATCATGACTATAGGTCTAGTCATGGCGGTAGCAGAGGTGATGATGATGATGATGAAGATCATCTGATGGAACTTGAAGCATTACTGGCTAGAAGATTCCCTAGAGGAATAGGTAAATTACCCTTGAAGTGTTTCTCTTGTAGTAAGATTGGACACATAGCTACTAACTGCCCTAATGCTAATAAGAAAGATAAGTTTAGGAGATTCAAAGGAAAAAGCAAGAAACATTGTTATGTTGCAGTGGATGAAGGTGTGACTGATGATGAATCGGAAGAAGATGACAATTAGGAGATAGTATTTGTTGTTGTGAAGGATGATCTGAATGATGAGAAGGCATTGGTGTCTCACATGGATAATAGGGATGAATGGATAATAGATAGTGTTTTCTCACACCATATGACCGGTGAAAAAAGTAAGTTCCTATCCCTTTAAGAGTTTGATGGAGGTGTTGTAAGATTTGGTAATAACTCTCCCTGCATGGTTAAGGTAAAGGGTCAATTTTATTAAATGGGAAGAGTAATGCAGATGGTGTCTTTTGGGTTGAAGGACTAAAACATAACCTCTTTAGTGTTGGACAGCTTAATGATAAGGGATATCTACTTGACAATTTTGACAATTTGATTAAAGTTAGTAAGTCAAGTATTGTTAGACGTTTGCCCCATCTTGTGAAACCAGACAATGTGTTATGCAAGGATTGTCAGATGGGTAAGATGACTTATGTATCCTTTAAGAGTAAGTCTTTTTCTTCAAAGAATATTCTTGATTTGGTTCATACTGATCTTTATGGTCCTATGAGGACTAACATCTATTTTGGTGACAAGTATTTTATGATCTTTACTGATGATTATTCCAAAATGATGTGGGTAACTTTTCTGAGAGAAAATTCTGAGGCTTTTAGTAAGTTTAAATCATTTAAAGCTCTTGTTGAGAAAGATATCGAGAAGAATTTGAAATGTTGGAGATTTGACCAGGAAGGTGAATTTACTTCTGATGAGTTTGTGAAGTTCTGTGATGAACTGGGAATTAAGAGGTATATGTCATCTCCTAGAACTCCACAACAAAATGGGATAGTAGAGAGAATGAATAGAACAGTTGTTGAAGCTGCTAGAACCATGTTGATTCAAGGTGAAGTACCAAAGATGTTTTGGAGAGAAGCAGTCAGCACTTTTGTCTATACTTTGAACTGGGTACTTGTCAAAAAAGGTAATAACAAAACACCTTATGAATTATGGCATGGAAAGACTCCTAGTGTATGCTATTTCAAAATCTTTGGGAGTAAATGTTATATTAAGAGAGATGATTACACTAAAAAATTTGATGCTAAGTGTGATGAAGGCATTTTTTTTGGTTACTCTACAAAGAGTAAGGCATTTAAATGTTATAACAAGAGAACTAAGAAGATCATTGAGAGTGCTAATGTCAAGAAAGATGAACTCCTTGAGAAATCTGGTGAGTCCAACAGATTTGAGCCTGAGAAAGATGAAGAAAGACTTGTGTTCATAGAACCAGAAGTGCAAAAGACTGATGAGGAAAATGTTGTAGATATAGGTGCTCAACAGGTAAATACAGAGAGTGATGAAGAACATGAAGCAGGAAGCACAGCACTGGAACCGGTTATTCCAAGGTACGTCAGGTTAAATTACTTAGAAGAACAAATAATTGGAGATAAACATGCTAGAGTACAAACAAGGAGAAAAATCAGAGAAAATTCTTGCCTAATTTCTACTATTGAGCCAAAAACAGTAAGAGAGGAATTAAAGGATGATGACTAGATTAGTGCAATGAATGAGGAGTCAGATCAAATAGAGAAGAACAAGACATGGACACTTGTTCCCAGATCAGAAGACAAGAATGTGATTGGAACCAAATGGGTTTTTAGAAACAAGTTAAATGAAGAAGGAAAGGTTGTGAGAAATAAAGCAAGATTGGTTTGCAAAGGCTATGCACAAGAAGAAGGAGAAGATTATGGTGAAACCTTTGCACCTGTGGCGAGATTGGAAGGAGTAAGAATGCTACTTTCTTATGTTGCATTTAAAGGATTTAAGGTCTATCAGATGGATGCTAAGTCATCTTTTCTCAATGGCATTCTTGAAGAAGAAGTATACATAGAACAACCAGATGGATTTGCTTTGTCTGAAGACAAAGATGTGGTTTACAAACTACATAAGGCACTGTATGGATTGAAGCAAGCACAGAGAGCATGGTTTGAAAGGTTGTATGCACACTTGATCAAGATAGGATTCCAGTGTACCAGTGAGGACAGTAACTTATATCTAAAGAGTGATGGAGAGAAAGTATTCATAGCTGAAGTATTTGTGGATGGCATTATCTTTAGTGGTAATGATGACTTATGCATGGATTTTGTTGAGGAGATGAAAAAGGAATTTGAGATGTCTCTTATTGGAGAGATTAAATTTTTTATTGGGTTGCAGGTCCAGTAGTTGGATGGTGGAATTTTTATCTGTCAAAGAAAGTATGTCAAAGAGGTGTTGAAAACATTTGGCATGGAAGATTGTAAACTAGTTGGCACTCTGATGGTGATAGGCTGCAAGTTGTCTAAGCAAGATGAATCACCATCTGTGGATGAGAAAGAATATAGGTCTATGATTGGTAAATTGCATTATGTCATTCATAGCAGACCCAATATTACACATGCTATTGGATTGGTTGCTATATTTCAAAAGGATCCCAAGGAGACTCACTTGGTAGTGGTGAAAAGGATATTCTGGTACCTGAAAGGCATAGTAGATTATGGTTTTTGGTATCCTTATAAAGGAAATTTCTCTTTGGATGTGTTTACTGATGCAAATTGGGCAGGCAATGTAGATGACCAAAAAAGCACTACCGGTGGAGCTTTTCTTCTTGGAGGCAGATTGGTTGCTTGGACAAGTAAGAAGCAAACTTGTGTTTCTCAATCAATAGCAGAGGCAGAGTCTGTTGTAGCATCAATGAATTGCACGCGGGCAATCTGGATGAGACATGTGCTTGAAGGATTCAAATTTCATATGTTTGAACCGGTAACTATTTACTATGATAATACTAGTGCAATGATAATACTATGATTGAATTGGGTTTATGTAGGAGGATTTAGTCCTCCGGTATTGAGCTTAACCAAAACTGTACTCAGGCATAGGAGATGCTATCTTTGCAGTTCAAACACTTCTTCGGATTGTAGTCTCGATTTCTATGTAGTCAGTGAGACTCCTTTTGTGATGAGCAGTGCGCTCTAGGTTGTTGGCCTTTCTGCAAGTGCATGCCCCTCAATTGTAATTCACATACTTACTACAGAAGTATTATCTGACTGTGGGTAGGCTTCCCACCGTGGTTTTTCCCTTTACCGAGTTTTCCACGTATAAATCTTGGTGTCATGTGGATGGTGTTTATTATGTGATTGTTGTTCATGCTTAATTAGTTTAATTGCTATTCTGGTATTTGGTTTAAGCATTCTGGTATTAACATTTTGGGTTTTGGTAATCTATGACAACTGAGTCACCCCCCCCTCTCAGTTGTCTTTCAGTTATTTGAACTGTCTAACAATTGGTATCAGAGCTTTGGTCCTCTCTGTAGAAAGATTAACCACTTGAGGAAGATCCTATGGTGACTAATAGTTCAAGTTTAGCTAGTTCATCTGGAGCTATCTTTCGGAGAGATATTCCTAGGCTTGATGGAACAAAGTACACAGTATGGAAGATTCGGATGGAGACTCATCTGAGATGTCTTGGTAAGGAGATTTGGGAGATCACACAGAATGGTGTCACACCTTATAATATGGCATCTAGCAATCCTCCTTCGAAAAACCTGGGTAAGGAGCTTGAGAATGATTGTAGAGAAAGAGAAGCCCTCTTGTGTGCACCTTCTAATCAACAAATAATGGGATTAACTAACAAATCATCTGGAAAGGCTATATGGGATAAGTTGGAGACTCTTAATGAAGGTGACCCTACAATGAAGATTGTTAAACTTGATGGTTACTGGGTGAGACATGAAAACCTGAAGATGGAAGAAGATGAAAGGATTACTGAATTCATGTAAAGGGTAGATGAGATTGTTATGAGAATTCAATGTTGTGGTGGAACTCTGAGTGAAGATGAAATTGTTTCTAAATTTTTGAGAGCCCTACCACCAGCTTACAAGATGAAAGCTGCTACTATTAATGAGTTGAGAGAAATGGCTAATAAATCTGTCAATAGAGATACTTTGGTTGGGAAATTATCTACTTTTGAGCTTGAAGAATTTGGACCTTCTAGAGCTGTGAAGACTAAACCTGCCTTTCATGCATTTGCATCAGCAACCGGTAAGCAAGATTGGAAAGCTTTATATGCAAAGGAATTGGAAGATATGAAGAGAGAAGATAATGAGTGTGAGAAACTTGAAGCACTATTTTCTAGAAGAGAACCTAAAGGACCAATAGGAAGTAAGTATGAAGGAAAAGCACCTTTTAAATGTTTTGCATGTAATAAGATTGGTCATTTTGCATCTAGATTTCCTGAAAGGAATTCAAGATTTGAAGAAAGATTTAGAAGATCATTTAAGCCTAACCCTGGATATCAGAATAAGTATAAGTATAGGAAAAATAGAGATAAATCATGCTACATAGCAGATGAGGAAGGCATTACTGATTCTGATGATGAACTGGTAGAAGACTCTGCGTGTGGTTCCGACAATAGGAAGGAATGGGTGCTCCTGGCTATCAAGGAAGATGTTCCAGCACTGGAAGAGAATGTACTTGAAGAGAAGGCACTTGCTGCTAAAATTGAAGACAAGGATGAATGGGTAATTGATAGTGGTTGTTCACATCATATGACTGGAGATAAAGGGAAGTTTCTATCTTTGCAAGAATTTGATGGCGCTCTGGTTAGATTTGGAGATGACAAAGAATGTATGATCAAAGGAAAAGGAACTATATCATTGGATGGTAAGAATAATACTGACAATGTTAACTATGTTGAAGGTTTAAGGCATAATCTTTTGAGTGTAGGACAACTGGTGGATAAGGGATTACAATTATAGTTCAAGGATGGAAAATGCAAAATCATTACCAGATCTTGTTTGGAGATTGCAGCTGGTACACAGACAAAAGGTAATATATTTCATTTGAATTTTGGTGAGAAGACATGTTTGATTACATAGATTGATGAGAGTTGGCTATGGCATAAAAGGTTGTGTCATGTGAATTTTGATTGCATTGTAAAGATCAATTCAACTAAGGCAGTTAGAGATATACCTAAGATTATGAAGCCCTATAATTCGATATGTAAAGAATTTCAAATGGGGAAACAAGTCAGAACCTCTTTTAGGAGTATACAAGATAAATCTAATGATGTTCTTGATCTTATTCATACTGATTTGTGTGGCCCTATTAGAGTTAAAAGTTTTCAAAGTGATAGATATTTCATGCTAATCATTGATGATTATTCTAGAATGATGTGGGTTACTTTTCTAAAGGAAAAATCTGAAGCATTTGAAAAGTTTAAAATCTTTAAGGCTAAAGTGGAAACTGAGACAGGATTGAAGATTTTATGTTTGAGGTTAGATCATGGTGGAGAATTCACATCCGGTGAGTTTAATAACTTTTGTGAGAAGCATGGTATAAGAAGACAATTTTCTTCTCCTCGGACACCTCAGCAAAATGGAGTTGTGGAAAGGAAGAACAAAACTATCTTGGATGTTGCTAGAACAATGATGATGGAAGCTAGTCTACCTCATATCTACTAGAGAGAATCAGTGAGCACAATGGTTTATACATTCAACAGAGTACATATCAAAGGAGAAACTGATAAGACACCTTATGAATTATGGTTTGGCAATACACCTATAGTTAAGTATTATAGAATCTTTGGTAGTAAATGTTATATCAGGAGAGATGATATCATTGGAAAATTTGATCCTAGATGTGATGAAGGCATATTTCTTGGTTATTCTAATGAAAGCAAGGCATATAGATGTTATAACAAGAGATTGCAGAGAATTGTGGAGAGTTATAATGTCAAGGTGGATGAGTTGAATAGAGGTCAAATCAGAGTTTATGAGAAGGAACCGGCAGTGGAAATGATTACATCTGAACGAGTAGCACCTTTATCAGAATAGAGTGTTGAACTAGTTACTCCGACAGTATTAGAAAATTCTAAAGAACCGGGAAGAGGAACAAAGAGTTAAAAGACTCCTAGGTATGTGAGATTAAATCATTCAGAAGATCAGATCATTGGGGATAAGAACAAAGGAGTGATGACAAGAAGAATACTGACAACTAATGAGGTATGTTTAATTTCACAAGTTGAACCGGTATTAGTAATTGAGGCATGTAAAGATCAATATTGGTTGAAAACTATGGAAGAATAATTAGATCAAATTGAGAAAAATAACTCATGGACTTTGGTTCCCCGGCCTAAAAATAAGAATTTTATTGGAGCTAAATGGGTTTTTAGGAATAAATTGAATGAGGATGGTAAAGTTATAAGGAATAAGGCTAGATTGGTTTGTAAAGGATATTCTCAAAAGGAAGGAATTGATTAAGGAGAGACCTTTGCACTGGTAGCTAGGATTGAAGCTGTAAGATTATTTCTTGCCTATGTTGCTCATAATAACTACAAGGTTTATCAAATGGATGTTAAATGTGCATTTTTGAATGGGGATCTTGATGAGGAAGTTTATGTTGATCAACCTAATGGTTTTTCACTATCAGATCATACAAACATGGTTTGTGGGTTAAGGAAAGCTTTATATGGATTTAAACAAGCACCTAGAGCTTGGTATGCAAGGTTGGATAAATATCTTTTGAAGCTTGGTCTTACTAAGGGTAATGTTGATAGTAATGTATATTATAAGATCACTGATGATTATATACTGATTATTGAAGTATTTGTTGATGACATTATTTTTGGAGGTGAAGATAAGTTATGCATGGAATTTTCTAAGAATATGGAGAAAGAATTTGAAATGTCTTTGATTGGAGAAATTAAATTTTTCTTAGGTTTGCAAATTACTCAAACTGATAAAGGTATTTTCATCTGTCAAACTAAGTATGCTAGGGAATTGTTGAAGAAATTTGGTATGGGAGATTCTAAACCAGTAAGTACTCCTATGGTTACAAGTGAGAAATTGACAAGAAAAGATGTTTCTGCACAGATAAATCCTACAAGATACAAATCTATGATTGGAGGTCTGCTTTATCTGACTCAGACTAGGCCTGACATTATGAATGTTGTTTGTATTGTTTCAAGATTTCAGAGTGATCCTATAGAAAATCATGAGATTGTGATGAAAAGGATTTTTAGATACTTGCAAGGTACATCAAAATATGGTTTGTGGTACCCTAAGGATGATAACTTTACTTTATGTGCATATATAGATGTCAATTGGGCTGGAGATATTGATGACTGGAAAAGTACTTCCGGTGGAGCTTTCTTTCTTGGAAAGAAGTTGGTTTCATGGATCAGCAAGAAACAATCATGTACTTCTTTATCTACTATTCAAGTTGAGTATGTTGTTGTTGCTACTAATTGTACATAATTTTTATGGATGAAGCAATTGTTGGAGGATATAAAGGTGGATTGTGATGCACCAGTAGTTATTCACTGTGATAACTCTGCTGCTATTGATATATCAAAGAATCTGGTATTTCATTCTAAAACAAAACACATATCTATCAAGTACAACTTTTTGAAGGAAAAGGTGGAAGCAAATGTAGTTAGATAGGTTTATGTGAACACTAAAGAGCAAATTACAGATATTTTCACTAAATCTTTGCCCGAGGAATCATTTGAGTACCTGAGAGACAGATTGGGAGTTTCTGCCCCTCTGGTAGAAACTTGATTGATTCAGTTTGGCATCATTCTGGCATGCATTATCAGAGATACTATTCATTTTGGCACTAATGTGGGATGCTACTGCTCAAGGGGAGTAGTCAGCTTTGTGATTCAGTGGTTTATGTTTTTTCTTTGATATTTTTGTCAGATTTTTGGCATTGATGTCAAAGGGGGAGAGATATTGATGTGAAAAAAAAAACTTAAGGAGTTGTATACATCAGGGGGAGAGTTATATGTATAGTTTAGAGCTTTACAGAGATATCATTCACAGGGGGAGTTTGGTCTTTATTTCATAACTTCATTTCTATATCTTTGAAGTCAGAGATTGTTGGTTGTCTTTCATTGGGGGAGACTTATTTGGCATTTCTTGGTACTTAGATGTTTTTCACATCTAGTGTTGCCATCAATGCCAAAGGGGGAGATTTTTGGCCATTTGGAGGAATTGATTATTTGTTTCATTGATGTTTTCTCATTGATGCCAACACTAGTTGTTTGGACATTTTACCAGCACCCTTCTGGTCCCGGTAGGTTGAGTAGTTTCTGGTTGGTATGGATATGGTATGATCCGGTAGGCTCCGATATAGTTTGGTTATGGAATTGGCTTATTCGTGATACTCATGTTCATATTCAGTAAGTTGGTTTTGGTCTGGTGATCGGATGCTATCATATTTGCTTGGAAGCTTTGCTTCTGGTTCCGACGAGGGTTTCACCGGTAGAGCTTTTGATGAAGATCTTTGATGAACTGCATAAGTGGTGTTGGCGCAGTTTTTGGTGGAGTTTCAGGATGTTGATGATTATCATGTTTGAGACTTGGCAGATGGAGATCATTGATTTAGCGTGTGGACCTATATTGGGTCTTAGTTGATCTAGGTTATGGACCAGCTTAATGTAATGTGTGGATTGGACCTCTCGATGTGTTTCTAGGATGTCTTATGTGTTAGATCATATTTATTTGGTCTAAGGCTGACATGTTTTGTAATTATGTAATTGGTTTATTGTCTGGTGGCTGACCTGATTGTTTCTGGTCAATGGTTTGTATATATAGATGTAAGATCTCATTGTAGATCATCATGGTATGGGATGTGGATATGTAATGTGCGAATAATGTAATATCACTTAGGCAGAGGATTTTCTCAATCATTGGAGATCGAATTGGGTTTATGTAAGAGGATTTAGTCCTCTGGTATTGAGCTTAACCGAAACTGTACTCAGGCATAGGAGATGCTATCTTTGTAGTTCAAACACTTCTTTGAATTGTAGTCTGGTTTTCTATGTAGCAGTGAGACTCCTTTTAAATGAGCAATGCGCTCTAGGCTATTGGCCTTCCTGCAAGTGCAGGCCCCTCAATTGTAATTCACATACTTACTGCAGAAGTATTATCTGACTGTGGGTAGGCTTCCCACTGTGGTTTTTCCCTTTATCGGGTTTTCCACGTATAAATCTTGGTGTCATGTGGATGGTGTTTATTATGTGATTGTTTTTCATGCTTAATTGGTTTAACTGCTATTCTGGCATTTGGTTTAAGCATTCTTGTATTAATGTTTTGGGTTCCGGTATTAAAGTCTTAATTGAATAAGGTTTTGGTAATCTATGATAATTGATTCACCACCCCCCCCTCCCAGTTGTCTTCCAGTTATTTGAGTTGTCTAACATTTGAGTATGTAACTGGAACTGTATCCTATGATGCTTATTGGAAGGCATGTTTTGAATTTCTGATGAATTTTTGCCAAGGTTTAAGAAGGGTTTAAGGACTGGTAAATAATTCTCTTAACTAGTAATGATTTTTGGTTTGCGGTGATCTACATCAAGTTCATGTGTTGATGATAACACAACAAAACCGCGTAATGAGTTTGACAGATGTTTTAGCATTTTTGGAGAACAAATTTCTTGGGAATGTGCTAAGGGTTTGACTTTGTACCAGATCGACTTGTTGTGACGATTTATGATTAGTCAACGACCGATATTAATTTGTAATTGATTGTAATGATCCCTATGATGATGTGTAATGAGTTGTAAAGATCTGTGATGATCTATGTAGTTAGTCTTAGGGTTTTGATGTTGACCTAGTTGTAAAAGTTATTTATGTCGACAAGGTTGATGTTTTGTAGTGTAAGTGATTTTGAGAAGTGTGAGAAGTCGAACTAGTGTGTGTGAGAAGATATTCTAGAGAGATGCGACCTTCAAACTTAATTGGATTTGATCAAGCAAGAAGTAGAGTTCCATACATAGATCATTTAATGTTGTTCTCTAACAATTACAACAGCTAAAATCCCTTAACCGAGTAGGTCCTAATAGGCCTCACATTATAAAAACCCCTAACAGGGTGACTCAATATCTGAGTTCTAAACCCTCTTGTGAGGTTGATCCTAACATATCAAAGTTTCTAATAGGGCTAAGGTAAATCCCTTAACCGATGACTCCTAATAGGGTCTGCTCCTAACAAGGCATCATTGTAAGCTTCTAACTGGGCTTGGCACCTAACAGGGCGCATTCCAAAAGAGTGCAAAATATTTATGGATACCAATTCCCACCGTGGTTTTTCCCTATTTGGGTTTCCACGTGAAAAACATGGTGTTCATGTGTGGTATGCTTTTCTTGTGATGTTCATGTTTTATTTCTGATAACCAATAAAGACAGTTTATGTTTGTTTATCGGAGATCTTAAAGTGGTTATCGGTATTGATGATTATATGATTGATGAAGCATTTTGATCAGTTAATAAATAGGTAACTATGTTTGTTGATATGATATTAAATTGATGGCTGATCTGATTAATAAGTTTGCATAAGAGGAAATGATTATCTAGATCTGATAAGGAAATATGTTATAAAGATTTGGTTTAAGGGTTGAATGTTTTTAGATCTAAGTTAAGTTTGTTTTGGTGTTGAAAGTTTTAGTTTCTTTTAATACCAATTCACCCCCCTCTTAGTATTAACCAGATCCTCTAGGTTTATCACATTGTGCAAAATTCCCTAATGTGATCTTGGGGATCAGTCTTACCATTGTATTTGTCATACTTAGGGATTTCGCAATTAGGAGGAAATTGTATCATGTTTAGATTTATGTCAAATGGATAAGGACATATCTCTTGCAGATAATATCTTCTTGTGGTTCCCCCTTGTAAGTTTTGCACTTGTGTTTAGAGTGCTTGAATCTATTGAGTAAGATTTAAAAGGGGATTGTCAACATTATTCCTCCCTTCAATGTCTTGGTTATTTTGAATTCTTTCATTGCGATTGTTATTATGAATTCGTTAATTTTGAGTATCATTATGAGTTCGTTCATTGCGCGTATCATTTCTGAGTTCATTCATTGTGAGTATCATTTTGGGTTCATTCATTGCAAGTATCATTTTGAGTTCGTTCATTGTGAGTATCATTTTGAGTGTGTTCATTGCAAGTATCATTTTTAGTTCATTCATTGCGAGTATTATTGGTGTCATTTCAAGTCTCGCTTGTCTCTCCACTTCGTTTTATACTAGTGATATCAAAATTACTTGGTATCTTGGCACCTTGATGTGCTAACATGAGAAAATATCTTTCTTTATCTACTTCAATGATTCTTTCCAAGAATCTACTAAATTTTGGATCTTGTTGTGCTCCTCTTATTATTTCTTCTGTTATTTCATAATCGTTGTCATTGTTGTGAGTAGTGGATCCAAATTGGTGATAGAAAGGATTCTCTTCATCCATTGTAAATGGTTGCCCTTGTTTCTACTATTTCAGTCCATGATTTCTGGTCAAAATTGGCATACAAATGATCTAATTATTTCTAAAGGTTTGATTTTTGTAAAACACTTCTCAATAAGTGATCAATTCTTGAGGTAAATAGGACAAGTTAATTTGACTACCTTGATTTAGACTTTGTAAAAATGTAGATCTTTGTTGCATAGCAAGTGTCCCCAAAGGTTCTTCATCAAATTCATTTCCTCTACCATGCAAATAATTTCAATAACAATGTGTTCAACCCAACAATAAGAATAATAACTCTAGTTGAAGTCTCAACCCGAAGTTTGGACATTCACTTGGTAAAGTCACTATTTCCATAGCTAGTGTCCATTTGATTGTCAACCCAGGGACGTAATACATGAAATGGGTCTGCACTATATATGCAATAAATTCCTACAATAGCTACTCTATATTACTACAGCAATTAACATCTATGTGGAAAAGATAAGAAAGAATTGAAACTATTGAAAGGCTATAGGAAAACTTCTGCATTAACATAAATTCATTCAAGAAATATTGGCTAAGTTCAATGTCGCTCAACAAAAATTACTCTGTTTTGGTTTGGCTGCAGGAACAGTCAATGGATCTGTTTCCAACAGTTGCAGGAACAGTCAATGCAAGAACGTCTACTGCAGCTAAAGAAGAAAACTAATCTTAACAAAGGCACGGGAACACTCACCAAGTGGGCCCCCTTGGGTGAGTGATTCTTGGCTTCCCAAAAACAACTCTAAGTGCTCAGAATAACATATCTTTATTCATTGTTCTTCGGAAGTCATTACATGATTCAACATCAAAGGAAACTCAAAATACTTGTAACTTTATTTCTAAAATCCTCTACTCTGCTTTCTCTCTTTTCAATCTAACTTTAGAAAAGAGATAAAGACCTTTATTTAAAAGAAAACAATTACTTCCTATTACACATATCACGCCAATTAGAAGAGGTAGATAACTAATCAAGAAAGGAAATAGCCGGAGTTAAGTCACTGATAATGTAGATCTAAACCAAACCACAGTCATAACACATCATGGCAGTATTTTCAACACTAATGTCTAATTGAGTAAGACATCAATAAACATTGCACAATTACTTTTCCTCTATTGTTCCTTATGCTCATCAGCATTTCTACTTATTCGATCTTTCAGTCTCCTTGAATATCTCCTACTGCAATTGGCGCGACAGGAGAGCCTTCCCAACAACATTAATTTATTCCTGCAATCTCAAAAAGAAAGAACATACACATCTATTTTAATTAATCAAAACATCTATTAATTTCACACATGATATTGCCTAAACAATCCGCATGGCAATAGGAATGAATAACATGGCTGCAGGAATAAACTAGCAAAGACAAAACATGTTTTAATAGGTTCAGGCTAACATCTGAAATACATATAGTAAACTTTTGATACATCATTACTATTATGTAAATCAAAATATGAGAAAACTTAAGAGTTTTGAGGATAAAAATATGCTAATGTCTCAACTCATCATGCCCCCCAACTCTAAGGTCTTGTTTATCTTCCAGCAAGAGGAAAATTCTTGATTCTGGCACTAACTCTTAAGTCACCAACGGTTTCTTGACCTGTTCCTCCTGAAGGAAGATTCCAATAAAAACCCTTCATCTTTTCTATTCTAGACCATCTAGCCTCCTCTATAGCTGCGTCATAGGGGTGATATGTAACTTTACATCCCAACAATGAACACATAAGTATAGGGGGCTGAAAGATCAAAGGTAACCAGTTATTGGTTTTCATCTTGCCCATTTGGATATATTTAGGGGCTATTTGCATAGTTGCATGAAAATTTGGCAGTGAATGAGGTTCTCCTTGTTTCAATTCTTCTGGCAAATTATTTCAGCACTGAGTTAGGCCTTCAATTGCAACTGCACTTTCATTTTGAACTAAATGCTCATATGCTTGGAATATTTCTTCCCTCATTGGCAACACTTGATTCCTCACATCTTGTCTTACCAATAGCTTCTACCATTCATAATAGAGAACTCTTGGCTCTTTTGCTTTTTTCCTCAATGGTAATGGACAATCAAATTCAACATCCCTATGTGTTTTGGCCTGTGCTCCCATGCTGATCTCATTCTAAGTCCATGACATTAAAGCTTTTATGTGGATATCCCCAATGTATAACAAGGGATTCCACTCACTATCAGAAGTTACGGCATAGTTATGCAAGTAAAGCTCACACAATAATTTTTTTATAGCTGCTGGGGAAGTCTGATAGGCATCATAAAATTCCTCAAGGGTTTCTAAAGAAGGCCTAAGGTCCCTGACGATGTGGTTTAATTTAAAATTTAAATACTTCTCTTTCAAATGCAAAGCATAAACTCTTGGTGATGCCCTACATTTCATTAACTTCGGGACCATACTAGTGATTGTATCAACTTTGGCTTCTAATTATTCAATTTTATTATCCCTTTTTTCAATTTCCTTCTATTGTTTGTCAATAATCCCCTGTAATCTAGCCCTTTCTATCTCCCATTGCCTATAAAATGTTAATGCAATAGATAAACTGTTGAGAGATGATGGAGGTCTAATAGTTGTTACCTTTGGACGTGGAATTTCTTCAACGGGTTCCTCAAGCTGTCCTGCCACATATGTCAGGCTTGAAAGTTTGTCTACATCATCCTCCTTCTGAATTTCAACCTCTATTGGTCTCTCTTCTTCTGATGCTTCTACTGAAATAACCTTTGTTGCATCACTTACTGGATGGACTTTTTGGGTAGTACTCCTAGTTCTTCTTGCATAAACCTTTGGAGTGGCTGCAAGAACGGTTTCTACCTGCGGCTTTGCTATAGGAATTTTTCATTTCAGTCTATGCCTCTTGGCTGCAGCGGAAACTTGAGTTTCCTACGGCTAAACCATAGGTTCATCTTCTACATTAATTCCTTATAATTCCTTCCCTTTTCTTTTAGAAGATGTTGATTCTCTTTGAAAAGAAGTGGAGGGTTGCTCCATGTTTGTCTCAACCATATCTTCCTCAGTAATAGTCACAACTCCTTCAGCGATGAGTAATTCATTCTCTGTAAAAATTATGGGAGAAGAGGGTTCTCCCATTTCCTCCTTTTCAACTGCTAACTCATCTGCAACAGGAGCATCTTCAACCCTAAACTGGAATATGTCTTCAAATACCCCCCATTCCATCTGTGAAACATCCCTAAGAGAATGTTCTACTAGAAATTTTATCAAATCATGATGGTTGATAGAATGATTTCCATTCTTCCATGTTTCTTTGGCACTTGTGGAAATGAGGTGATATAAAAAATTAGGAACATTCACTCTTCGACCATGCCGTAAATGACTAAGAAATTTTAAATGGGGTGAATGTAAATTTGAATACCTCCCTTCGCAAGTAATGTACTTCATTACATATAAAGCCACCTAGGGCCACTCTGCTAGAAGGGAAACCCTCCTGGTTCCTTTCTTGTCCACTGTTAGAGGTCCATCTATGGGGAGTGTAAATTCTATTTGGCGCTTCTAGCGTCTTTTGATTCTAGAAACAATTATCCTTCCTGCAACAACCCTATAACTTCAGTTATCGGTTGCTCTATAGCAGTGACCCTTAATCCTTTAACAGTAGCCTCACCTTTGTTGAATGAATGCATAAACTCAGAGGCAATTTCTTCATTATAATCCCTTATTTTCAGAAAGTAGACAATCCAACCATGTTGCCTGAAATAATGCTCACTAAGAGCATCTTGTAGCAACGCATCATGGATTATTGGTTCATGGTGGATTGGATCTCCACCCATTTCTTAATCTGTTAATGTAGAAAACTCTGCAACTTAGAAATGAAGAACCAAAATACTCTACAGACTAAAAATTGAAACTTCCTTACCTATTTCCAAATTTGGTGGCAGAGTTCATTACTTTCTTATGCCAAAGAATATCTTATTAAAAAAATGATGGCAAGAAATCAAATCAAGGTACCGAAAAGGATGAGTAATTACTAATTTTGGAAACCGAACCATAAAACACACCCCCCAACTTACTTTGGCATGTGTCCACATAGGCTGAATGGATTTAGGGAAGTGTACGTGGATTTAGAAAAGGCAATAATCATAATGAAATCATAAATGCCTAATTAAAATAAAATAAAATATGTACATACCTATAGTCTCAACCCAACAATAAGAATAATAACTCTAGTTGAAGTCTCAACCCGAAGTTTGGACATTCACTTGGTAAAGTCACTATTTCCATAGCTAGTGTTCATTTGATTGTCAACCCAGGGACGTAATACTTGAAATGGGTCTGCACTATATATGCAATAAGTTCCTGCAATAGATACTCTGCATTACTGCAGCAACTAACATCTATGCGGAAAAAATAAGCAAGAATTGAAACTATTGAAAGGCTACATGAAAACTTCTGCATTAACATAAATTTATTCAAGCAATACTAGGTAAGTTCAATGCCGCTCAACAAAAATTACTCTATTTTGGTTTGGCTATAGGAATAGTCAATGGATCTATTTCCAATGGTTGCAGGAACAGTCAATGCAAGAACGTCTTCTGTAGCTAAAGAAGAAAACTAATCTTAACAAAGGCACATGAATACTCACCAAGTGGGCCCCCTTGGGTGAGTGATTACAGGCTTCCCAAAAACAACTCTAAGTGCTCAGAATAACATATCTTTATTCATTGTTCTTCGGAAGTCATTACATGATTCAGCATCAAAGGAAACTCAAAACACTTGTAACTTTATTTCTAAAATCCTCTGCTCTGCTTTCTCTCTTTTCTATCTAACCTCATAAAAGAGATAAAGACCTTTATTTAAAAGAAAATAATTACTTCCTATTACATAGATCACGCTAAATAGAAGAGGCAAATAACTAATCAAGAAAGGAAATAGTCAAAGTTAAGTCGTTGATAATGTGGATCTAAACCGAACCACAGTCATAACACATCGTGGAGGTATTTTCAACACTAATGTCTACTTGAGTAAGACATTAGTAAACATTGCGCAATTGCTTTTCCTCTATCATTCCTTACACTCATCAGCATTTCAACTGATTCGATCTTTCAGTCTCCCCCTTGAATATCTCCTATTGCAACTGGTGCGACAGGAGAGCCTTCCCAATAGCATCAATTTATTCCTGCAATCTCAAAAAGAAAGAACATACAAGAATATACACATCTATTTTAATTAGTCAAAACATCTATTAATTTCACACATGATATTGCCTAAACAATCCGCATGGCAACATGAATGAATAACATGGCTGCAGGAATAAACTGGCAAAGACAAAACATGTTTTAATAGGTTCAGGCTAACATCTGAAATACATATAGTAAACTTCTTATACATCATTACTATTATGTAAATCAAAATATGAGAAAACTTAAAAGTTATGAGGATAAAAACTTTCTAATGTCTTAACTCATCACAATGTAAAAATATGTGATGTCTCAACAAGATTTTTTTATTTATGTGGAGAAAATTTCTCCTTTTCAAGATTGCTTTGCGACTAACTTTCTTCTTTTTCAAATTATATGAAATGGTCATCAAGTATTAGAAAATTTACAAGTTTTTTATCTTGGTTTTAAGTGCAAGGTATTATTATGATATGACCGAGTCCAATAGGAAAGATGTATCATGTTTAAAGAACTAGGTCTATCTGATCTAATGTTGTAGTCTCATGATAAAGGATGATAAATCCTGATAAGAAACTAAGTCTAAAAGATCATATTATCAAAGTTGTCTAACTATGCACTCGAGAGATTTGGATCTTTAACTTGTTGGAGATGAATACTTGAGAACCTTAGTGTGTCTAATTTCAAATCTACTTTGATAGAAGATAACCTAACTGAGTACCCTGAGAAGTGATGAATACTAAGAGGGGGGGTGAATTAGTATGCCAAAAATCTTTGCACTTAAACACTTTACAAGACTAACAGTAAACCGGTAAAATAGTTTAGCAGACAAACCGGTTAACACACATGCAAACCAAATAGCTAATAATGCATTCACCCACAGAAGCACAAACACCATAACACAAGAGATTTTGACGTGGAAACCCAAATGGGAAAAACCACGATGAGATGGAACTCACAAGTAACTATCTGTAGAATAGGAACCAGACCGGTTAAGGTCTTACAATGTTCTTTACCAGAACAAATCCTGTTAGGAATCTCAATCTTTGTTAGGAGATAAGTCTGATTAAAGACTACCTTGCTAGAGGATTTTAGATCCACAGATGTGAACTACCTTGTTAGAGGATTTACAAAAGGCTTTTGGGCCTACCCGATTAAGGGCTACAGACTTGTCGAAGATGTGAGTAATCAACAAGTGATTGATCTAGTTAATAGCACAGGCTGCTTGGTTAGATCCTTGATAGCTCATTCCTAATGCATTCCAGCATTACTCTAGTCTTCTACACATTCATATTCTCTTCAACTCCTCAACCACCTTAAACCCTAGCCGCAATATCAACTATCACAACAAAAACAACATCAACAACAACCTAAAACCCTAGACATGATGTCCTTATAAAGGAATCCGATTTCATGTCGGCCCAATAGGATTACATTACAATTTCTTAGGTTCAATGCATCTAGACATATTCTGGTAACACGACACAAAAAGCACCGCTAAAGTGTCGGCACCATCAAACAATCGATGGATTGTAACTCATCACAAAATGGCAGTTGGTAACTTATCACAAAGTATTACCGGTTCATACAAAATACCGGTTCAAGCAAAATGCCAGTTGCCGGTTTGACAAAATGAAGACTGGCAAATATGTGTTCTGCCGCTTTGGTCCTTCATACCGCTTGAGATCCTCAAACCACTTGGGGTCTACATACCACTTCAGATCGGTAATCACTTTCTACAAAACACCAATAGTCTAAGGACTATAATGCATCATACCAGTTGGAACATGTACCGGTTGAGCTTTAACTTGTAATACCCTAAAATTGGTCATCTAAACCATGGGCCCCTAATCTCGACAACATCACTAAGGTCCTAACCAAAGGCAATTAAATTAATCTTGAGCACATTATTAATTCTTTAATTATCAAAAATCACATGGCAAATCAACTACTCAACATTAATTAAATATTTATTTAATTAATCAAATCATTTCCAAGAATATCATTTTGATCAATTATCCCATTTTAATTTATTAAATATCCTTGCATATTTGATTAATTAATAAATTTGCCATTCAATCATGCAAAAAGGATTAATTTATTACAAAAAGGATTAATTTATTACAAAAGGATTAATTTATTACAAAAGGATTAACTTATTACAAAGAGTTGAATTGAAAATAAAACGACAAAAAGAATTGAACTGAGAAAGAAATCAAACTTGAGATATTATTTCTTTTTCTAAATTTAGAACTTGAAATCAGAAAAGCAATTTAATTGAATTATTGAATTATTCTCTAAAATTAGAACTTAAAGCTTTTCAAAAAAAGAAGTTCAGTTGCATTGAAAAAACCTTTTTCTTGAATAAATCAAATATGTGCATGGAATTATCTATTTTTATCAGATATGCATGGAATTAATTTATTATTATTTTCCAATGCAACTTGGACTTCTAATTTGAATGCATTTCAATTAAACTATAATTGGAATCTATCTCAAGGTTAACTAAATCTGATTTCTTAATTATTTCAATTAATCCTTATTTGAGCTTTTCTCTTGTGATTCTCTATAAATTTAGTCTTCAGCTCTCATTCCAATTCACCCCAGAAATTTTTGAGAACACACTTGGAGATTATTATCACGCTAATTTTGCTCTGGAGTCATTGAGATTATTGTGCTTTTTAGATTATTTGCATCCATTTTACATTCATTATTGCTTGCATCCATTGTTGCTTGAATTGGTTATTATTGCTTGAATTATTTCATCCATCTTGCATCCATATAGCTTACTATCATATAGATTGAATCCTTCGTCTTGGTGTAGTCTAGTCACTGGTATTGCTTACAAAAATCTGAGAGCAATCTTATACTCGCATCTTTTAGAAGGCAATTAGTCACTTTGCTATGGTTTATTTCTTATTGATTATTGATTACTAACCATGCATATAATGACTTAATTGAAGTGTTGTTCTTGCAGCTACAGGTTCACTTTTTCACACACACATAACTTATACATACAAAAATGATCTCAATGCAAGTGTGTGTCCATCAATGACAATCACAACATAATCATCAAAAATACCAACAATCTCCCCCTTTGGCATTGATGGCAACACTTAGGAAATTTTGACATCTAAGTGTTTTAACAAAAATATGCCAGAATCAAAATTACTCCCCCTAGGCATATACACTATCCCTTTGGCAGAAAATACAATGCATACTACTTCTTAACAGAAATAACATGAAAGTATACATCACAACATTCAAAATTTATACTTCTCCCCCTTTGCCAATAATGACAAAAATAATATTACAGACTAACCCATGTGTCATTAAAATAATAAGTGTTTATGACAGTAAAGAATAAAACTTGTCAAAAATAGATTTAAAGTTCTGCAAGAATTGTTTCATAGATAAAGACCAGGACTCCAGTAGGGAGGTTGCCACTTCTTTCTCTGTTTGCATTTGGGAGACCTGTTCTTCCATGGCATCTAGTGTGCTCATCTCCTATGTTTCCGTTAAGGCATCCAGATTAAGATAGCACTTCTGAAGTATTTGTAGATGTGGGAGTAGAACCAGTTGTAGCTCTTGCAAATCTCATGACCGAGTGCTGATCTCATGCTCTAGTTTAGCAGACTGGTTATGAAACTAGTGAACAGTTTGCCAATAAGTTGTAAAAGAGTCATACGGTAGCTTGAAGGTGCTCATATACCTACAAATCAGATTGAAGCTTTTGCTTATGTGCAAGCACATCATCACAGAATAGATGGGGTTGACAAATCTTGCTGAGTAGAAGATTCCCCTCATCCAGAGAATTCCTTATATCCTTCTGTGCTTTTTGCAGCTTAGACCAGAGCTCATTAAGCTTTTTCACTAGGGCAATGTTGAGAGCCTTTTGATGCTCTTTCTTAGCATTTTCCTCTACTACCTCTTCTAAGCTTTGCACTTGATCATCCACTACTGTGCATAGGAGCTTTAGTTGTGCCAATGATGAGTCAGTACTGGGGAGGTTTGTACCGGGTAACAAACCGGTAAGAGTGTCCACCGCAACTTGGATCACATCTTCCTCCTTCTTCCTCCTTAGCACCTCAAGGAATTCTTGAGAAACCTTGATGCTCTGTAGCAGCTCCATTTCACTTGCAGACTGGAGGTCAATGTGACTAGTAAAGTCAGTCGGTTTGACTTGACTACCGATTGCCTTAGGTGTCTCCATCTACGTGCTCTTTGTTGCTTCAGCTTCCTTGTTCTCCTATGCCTTCTTCTTCTCTGCTTCTTTTCTCTTTTCCTCTTCCTTATCCTCCTCTGCTTTCTTCTTTTCTGCTTCCTTCCTCTTCTCCTCTACCTTATCTTCCTCTTCCTTCCTCTTTTCTGCTTCCTTCTGCTTCTCCTCTTCCTTTCTCTTCTTCTCATCCTCTTCCTCTTTCTTCTTCCTTGCATCTTCTTGTTTCTTTTTCTCTTCATCCTCTTCTTTTCTTTTCTTCTCTTCTTCTTTTCTCTTCTCTTCCTGTTTCCGTTTCTCCTCATCTTCTTCCTTTTTCTTCTTCTCCTCTTCATCCTTCTTCTTCTTTCCTCTTCATCCTTCTTCTTCTCCTCTTCATCCTTTTTCTTCTTTTCCTCTTCATCCTTCTTCTTCTTCTCCTCTTCATCATTTTTCTTCTTTTCCTCTTCATCCTTCTTCTTTTCCTCTTCTTCTTTCTTCTTCTCCGCTCACTTCTTTGCTTCCTCCTTTTTGTCCTCTATTTCCTTTTGCTTTATTTCTTGTTTAGCCTGTCCCGTTGCTTCTAATGGTGTAGCCTGAGCAATATCTTCTCCATCCAGAGCATCGACATCAATAGTGTCGATCGATTCAGTAACTGGATTTCCTTCATCATCAAACACTTCATCCGGTTTAGTTATTGTCGGTTCTTGCTTAGCCTTTCTATTGGCTTCAACCACTCGATGCATCTTCAGAGCATCTAGAGCAAGGGTGTGTGTATTCTTGAGCACTTCTTTACCCTTCCCTTCCAATAACAGGAGTCTTCTTCTTCTCATGAAGAAGAAGCCTTTGTATTTGTTCATTACTTCAAACAGTTCTGAGTTTGATACATCAGGAAAATGTTCAACAAAAACTTTCTCTCTCATTTCCTATTCCTGCTCTATGGCAATGCGTCATTTATTGTCTAAGGACTTATACAAAGAATTTGGTGTCTCAGCTATAATTTTTGAAGGCGACCAAGCATTAACACATAAATACTGAATAATTTATTTTTCTACCGCTTCCTTTTCATCATCATTAAAGTCATCAAAACAATCAATCAAATCATTTAGCACTTTTCTCCTAATGTTTTTGATAGTTCTTTGACAATGTTTCAAAGGTTTGTAGGAGGAGATGTCAATATTTACCGATGCCAATGATGTTGGTTCATTCTTTGTCTTTTTCTTTGCTTGACGTGTCTTCTTAGGTTTTTCCTCAGACATAGTTTCTTCTGAATTTGGTAAGGCATTCCTTGTCTTCCTCTTTCTCTCGAAGACTTTAGCAGGTGCCGCTTCCGGTTTCTTTTTAGCCGGTGACCGCTTGTTCACTTTAGGACTGGCTACAGTAGCCAATGTCGATGCTGAGGGCACTGCTTTTGCCTTCTTTACTGAAGGTTCTTTTCCTTTCTTTGCTGAGGGTTCCTCATCTAGTGTTACCCTTTCTAGGTAGGTGTCAGTTCTCCTTGCCTTTGGATCAAGCGGTGAGGCAATAAGGGTAGAGGCATACCCTTCCAACATATCATTCATTACTTCATAGCCCATAGGCTCCACTTCCTCTTGTCTGGGCTCAAAAGCCTCCATTATGCATTGATCCACTTTAATGGTGAAACAGATATCATCTTCATATTTCTTGACAATATCACCTGATATTCTCATCCTCTGACTCATTTTGCATCTGAACTCATCAAATTACTTGTTTAGAACTTCAGGGTAATCGGTTCCAACTGCTTGAATGCTTTCCTTGATTTGCTTGGTTACCGATTGGTCAACAGACCACTGGACATCACCTACTTCTGGAAAGTAGCCTTGGAAGTAAAAGAACAACCCAACCAGTAGTTGTCCAAACTTGAATCTCAATGCATTATCCTATTTGATCGATTTAATATTCAACATGAGTTGCCTTTGCATACCAGTGCACAAGTCAAATGATGCATCCTCCTTGATCATCTGGTAAGCAGCATTTACTACTGCAGTAGATATACGGTTAAGTCTGCTGGCAGAAAACGTCTGGTAGCCTATCACCATACATGCATATTTCACAAGGTCATCCTTAATGTAATTAATAGTCATCCCTCGTGAGTTGCTCACTGAACCAGTGAGCTTGGACATTTCAGTTTTGCTTACCATCCTTAGGGCTGGCACTTCCCCTGTATTGCAGAAATCGGTGAAGGCATGTATTGCTTGCGGAGTAATATCATGCGTTCTTTCCAGGTACATCTTGTCACCATGAACTCTGCTCAGAATGATCCTAATGTGATCATCTGTGAAATCCTCCAGGAAATAAACAGCATTGTGGAGCTTCTTCTTCTCCAAAATACTATACTTTGGTTTGATCTTCTTATCTTTTCCACAAAATAAACCTAGCTGCGAGTGAATTTCTAAAGACCCTAGGTCTTCTATTTTATAATCTATGTAATCTAAGATTCCCTCTTCTACTATCACACCGGCTAGAACTTGTGATAGGGCATTATATCTAGACTTGCATTGAATAAAGCTTGTTGAATCTACAGATGTAGTAGAACTAGTATGGGATGCAAAAT
Organism: Cryptomeria japonica; assembly: GCF_030272615.1. Lineage (NCBI taxonomy): Eukaryota > Viridiplantae > Streptophyta > Pinopsida > Cupressales > Cupressaceae > Cryptomeria > Cryptomeria japonica. Next base: position 541,313,223 of record NC_081410.1, read on the forward strand.
CCATGATAGAAACTGAAAACTCAAAAAATACCTTTCAAAAATCATGAATTTAGGGCTTTCAGATTCTTCTCCACCTCACACTTCGTCGATTGCAGAATCACCGCTTTGCGTTCTTCACTTGACCATTTGCAATTTGAATTTGAATCTCCTTCAAGGTTTCCAACTTTCTCTGAATCGCAACACAAATCACTTTATCGTCGCTCTGCACTTGAAAACCTTCTTCGCTTCGAAAATGATATTGAGAAATGATTTGAAAATTCCTTTTAAACATATTCCTCACCTATCGCAATTAATGCTCCACCATTAGGGCATAAACCCTAATTTGCCTTTTACCATTTCCAGTCTTCCACCAAAATGATAGGTAACGCATACTGGTTAAGGTCTTTTACTAGTGTAAACCGGGGGTTTGAAACATTTCACCGTTTGCTCCCCCTAAGCTTTTCTGAAGCTTAGTTTGTCAGTTTTGTGATTTCCACACTAGGTGCAGAAACCGGTTCCTCTTGTAACATTGTTGGTTTCTTCTTATAGGTCTTGTTCATATCCGCTTGAATAGTGTCAACATCAATGTTTCCTTCCAGAGTGATTGGTATATCATCAGATATGTTCTTTCTTGATCTACAGAATCTGGCAATGTGACCCGGTTTGTTGCAATGATAGCAAACCAATCTAGGTGCTCTCCAAGGTCCATTATTCATGTTGTCGTTCTTCCTCCTGCATGTTGCAGCAATGTGGCCATGACCATGACAGACCATACAGTTTACTCTCCATCTGGTTGCCGCTTGATGGCCACTGCTTCTTGGCTGATGATTGAAGACATTAAACCAGTTGTGATTCCAGTTCACAAAAGGTTCAGGACCAATGCCTAGGGTCCTCTAAGGATATCTACCAGTGTTGTTCATAACTGACCTACATTCAGATGCTCTATGCCCAAAATTGTTGCATGTATAACAGTTACCATTGAATTTATAGAATCTAGGCTTATCATTTAGGAAATAAGGAAAATTATTGTAAGCCTTGCTTCTACACACATTGGCAGTATGTCCTTCTTTAAGACAATTAAAGCAAACAGGTTTAAACTTTTGCTTACCTTTATCCTTTGATGTCAGTTGTTTCTTTGATGCTCCAGCACTTGTACCAGAGGTCTCACCTTCCTCATGACCGGAATAACCAAGTCCATCAGTATTCTTGACAGGTTTGGCAGATTCAAGCTTTTGTTCTATCTTGATAGTACTTTTGTTGAACTTAGCAAGTATTTTCTTTGACTCAGAGAGTTATTTGGAAATAGCAGCATTTGTTTCCATCAGGTTTTCAATCTCAGAGATGGCAATGTTTAGTTCTCCTTGCATGTCTTCCTTTTCCATTTTTCTCGCATGGAGTTGAGCAGTTAGGGCACTGATCTCTTGCTTCTGCTTGGAGTTTTCATGATCCTTGTCTTTGACCAGATCTTCAACTTTCCTCCGGTTCTCAAGCTCTTGACACATTCAAATAGTTAGTCCTTCCAATTCTTTTCTCAGGTTGGAATTAGATTCATTCAGCTTTTCAACTTCTTGAATCAGGGCTTCCATGTCTGCTTCATTAGAGGAACTATTTTCAGATAGCTCCATCAGCTTTTCTGCATGTTCTCTCCTTTTTGCTTGAGATGCCTTGTATTTGACCATAAGATCATCATAGGCTTGCTCAAACTGAGTGAGCTGATGAGTAAGTTCCCTCAATGTGTATTCCCCCATATCTCTTTCCAAGTGGTTAAACTTATAGAAAGGTTGGCTCTGATACCAATTGATGAATACTAAGAGGGGGGGTGAATTAGTATGCCAAAAATCTTTGCACTTAAACACTTTGCAAGACTAACAGTAAACTGATAAAATAGTTTAGCAGACAAACTGGTTAACACACATGCAAACCAAATAGCTAATAATGCATTCACCCACAGAAGCACAAACACCATAACACAAGAGATTTTGATGTGGAAACCCAAATGGGAAAAACCACGGTGAGATGGAACTCACAAGTAACTATCTGCAGAATAGGAACCATACCAGTTAAGGTCAGACCAATTAATTTTAGATCCATAGATGTGAACCACCTTGTTAGAGGATTTACAAAAGGCTTTTAGGCCTACTCGGTTAAGGGCTACAGACTTGTCGAAGATGTGAGTAATCAACAAGTGATTGATCTAGTTAATAGCATAGACTGCTTGGTTAGATCCTTGATAGCTCGTTCCTAATGCATTCCAACATTACTCCAGTCTTCTACACATTCATATTCTCTCCAACTCCTCAACCACCTTAAACCCTAGCCGCAATATCAACTATCACAACAACAACAACATCAACAACAACCTAAAACCCTAGACATGATGTCCTTATAAAGGAATTTGATTTCATGTCGGTCCAATAGGATTACATTACAATTTCCTAGGTTCAATGCATTTAGACATATTCTGGTAACATGACACAAAAAGAACCACTAAAGTGTCGGCACCATCAAACGATCAGTGGATGGTAACTCATCACAAAATGTTGGTTGGTAACTCATCACAGAGTATTATCGGTTCAAGCAAAATGTCGGTTGCCGGTTTGACAAAATGAAGACTGGCAAATATGTGTTCTATCACTTTGGTCCTTCGTACCGCTTGAGATCCTCGAACCGCTTGGGGTCTACATACCACTTCAGATCGGTAATCACTTTCTACAAAACACCAATAGTCTAAGGACTATAATGCATCATACCAGTTGGAACATGTATCGGTTGAGCTTTAACTTATACATACAAAAATGATCTCAATGCAAGTGTGTGTCCATCAATGACAATTACAACATAATCATCAAAAATGCCAACAAGAAGATGACCTAATCAATATGTCTATATGTCTGAGAAATGAGTTCCCTGATGGAGTTTACCAAAAATGCTGACAAAATGACTAGGAACATTGTTATATTGACCAGAAATGCTGACAAAATTACCAGAAACACTGCCAAAATAACCAAAAATATTATTGATTGGACTGAAAACGCTATTCTACAAATCAAGAACTCTAAAGTTTAAAACAATGATGTTTAGACTCAAAAACTAGTTGTTTTGACTCAGAGATCTAATGTGCAGACTCAAACAAATGATGTTTAAGCTTAACCAGTAAAAACTTGAAGAGTTGATGTTGAGACATGAGAAAGCTGACATTCACACCAAGAGAGCTAAATTTCAAACCAAAAGAGATGACATTTGGACCAAAAGAGCTAAAGTTTGAACCAGAAACTCCATTATTTGAACCAAGAAGTCTATTGTTTGGACCAAGAAATCTACTCTTTGAACTGAGAACTCTACTATTTGAACCGAAAACTCTATTGTTTGAACTAAGAACTCTATCGTTTGGATCGAGAACTCTATTGTTTGGACTGAGAACTCTACTGTTTGGACTGAGAACTCAATTGTTTGAACTGAGAACTCTACTATTTGGACTAAGAGAGATAATTTTCTATGCAAAATGTAAATTTGACAGTTTAAAGTTTGAATTTTGAAGTTTTTTCTCGTGTTATCAATGGATGATGTGTCTGATTTATGATCTGAAAACACATAAGACAAAATTTCAAACATTTTTCTTGTTTGTCCCAAGGATATAAACATAGTGTATGTTCCAAAGGCTCACAAAAAGCCCAATATTTCCATGGGTTTTGTACAAATAAGACACTTCAAGAAGATCTATCCTAAGGAATCGGCGACAATGCGATAACTCAGCCTACAACCTCAAATCTTTGTGATGCAAGTGTAAACACCCTAAAGAGGATGTTCACTTTTCTTGTTGTCGAGAGGTGGTAGATAGGGGCCTCCAAGACTGAAAGAATGACCCAATCACCCTCTCCCCAAAAGGATACAAGTAGCCTATGCAAAGCTGAGGATTTTTGCCTCTCCTCCAAGGAGCCAAATGGTGAGTGTCTTGGGGGGAAAACCTTTTATCCCCTTCCACTGAAATTATCGCATTAAGGCTAAAAAGGGTGGCTTCTAACTAACAAGGTACTAGTAAGGGAATTTGTTCGGCACGTCAGGGTATAAACTCAATTAAGAGGTCTCCCAGCCTTGAAAACCAAGGTTTTATATACTCGAAGGTATGGAGGAGAGTTATTCCCAATACTATCGTTGATTCTGCTTTTCATCAATATCACATTTATTTTATGGTGGGTTAGATAAACTTGGCTTTAGCTATTCCCACTTGGGTCATTCCCCTCTCACCCAACCTTATGGGCTACTCAAAAGGGCAGGCCCACTAAGGATTAATGCACTACTAAAAAGAAAAGTGGTGAATCTGGCTTTTTGATCACCTCATGAAGGTGAGAGAATACTCACCTATCATTGAAGACACATAAGACATGATGATTGATTAATGAAAACAAGCAATGCAATATCCCACAGCTGCACCATAATGTTAGTAGTTTGCAATTTTGTCTTTGCCAGCGAAGGGGTTTATAACACCGATCTTTGATAGCGAGATAGGTGCTGAAAAACAAAAATATTCAAATTGGATTCATGAAACTGACAGTACAGAGGCAGAAATGAAAAATACATAATAGAGCATTAAATTGATGAATGAAACACCTAGAACGCTGCAAAAACTACTGAAAATGTTGCTAAACAGACTGAAAACGCAGCCAAATAGATTGAAAATGCTGCAAAATAGACCAAGAATGTTGCAAAATAGATCAGGAACGCTGAAAAATAGACCAGAAACGCTAAAGCACAGAAAGAGATAGAGACAGAGTTGAGAAATCCTTTATGAGCGCCATTATGAGTGACAGAATGCTAATATGGAAATCAAGAATGTGAATCCATAACCCAAAAGACCTAATCTGTGCACTGAAAAAGCTAATCAACCTGTCAATGAAATTCCTGCAAAAAACCTTGTTAAAGATCAAAGGGGCTAGGCCCCACGATGGACGCCAAAAATTATGTGTGTAAAAATATTGTGTTTAATCCATTTATAAGCTTATAAAACACACACATACACAATGAAACATTGTATTGAGGAAACAAAATTAAAAAATTAAACTACTCCCCAATGTCATCTCATCACTCCCTAGTCTTGAGGACTTTGTCGATTCAATTGATGACTCTCAGATGCATGATTTTAAAAAAGTGACAACTCAAGAAATGGGAATTGATATACAATGATGACCTATAAACTAATGCAAGATCTATGCTAATTCTACATTATGATGATTAAGCTACTATGAAAGCCATATAATTACAATGATATTATGCTACTATGCTATGATGCAATAATACTAAGCTATGATTGAGAAAAATGTTGGAAATGATTACTAGAATGCTAAATTGCTCAAAATGCTAAGGGTCCCTCTCATAGCCAAAAGAGGGGGTATTTCTAAGATTTCCATGACCAGAGGTGAGGTGGCAAGAATCAACGGCGCAGATTCAGTCTGGAGAAATCGACGATCGAGATCGAAGAAGTTGAAAAGAGGTTGAGGAGATGGACACTTGTCATTTATAAGGAGACGAGTGCCAAAGAATATCCAACCATATGCAAACAAAGGGGCAAGTTGCATGGAGATGACAGACATGTGGCATAAGTGCCACGTGTCTCCAAGAAAGGATAGACACTCAAGAGATTGCTAGGATAAGAGGTTGGAGAGGATAGGATTTGGTTAAACCCTTAGTTGGGTTGGGTGGGTTAGGTTAGCATGTGGTTAGGCTAGGTGGTTAGGAGTAGGAGCCATGTGCTTAAATTCAAATTTAATGGGAGGAAGAATTAAATACACAAACTAATTAATTTGCATATTTAATTCAAAAAATAGAAGAAGGTGATTAAAGTGGGAAGAATTAGAATTAATGAAACATATAAAAAAATTATTTAATTTATTATATAGTAGAGGAATAAAGGTCATTAATTAAATATTTTCGTATTTAATTAATTCAATTCTCCAGACCAATTTTTAGTGTATACAATGCCAATTTTTCAAAATTCAAAAGAAGGAAGTTGAATGCATGAGTGATTTTGTAGATTGAAATTTAACCAAACACTAAGGTGAATATTACATACCCATCAACCTAATCCATTAAACCTATTGTCCATTTTGATTACAGACTACATATAGAAATTTGTTGGCATTTTTTATGATTATGTTGTGATTGTCAGTGATGGACACACACTTGCTATGAGATCACTTTTTGTATGTATGAGTTATGCTCAACCAGTATTTGTTTCAAACCGGTATTATGTTATAGTCTTTAGACTATCGGTGTCTTGCAGAAAGTGTTTACCGATCTCAAGTGGCATGAGGACCTCAAGCGGTTTGAGGATCTCAAGCGGGACAGAGCAAAGGAACTAGAAGCGGCAATTATCATTTTCCCAGTCTTCATTTTTGTCAACCAGTAATCTGTTTAATTATTAAATCGGTATTACTCTGAGTTATTAACCAGTAATTGGTAAAGTTGTATAAACCGGTAATACTCTGTGATGAGTTACCAACCAGTATATTTTTGTGATGAGTTACCATCCACCAACACTTTGATGGTGATTTTGTGTCATGTTACCAAATGTGTCTAGATACAATGAACCTAGGAACTTGCAATGTAATCCTATTGGACCGACATGAAATCAGATTCCTTTAAGGACATCATGTCTAGGGTTTTAGAATGTGTCTAGTTGTTAGGGTTTTTGGTGGTCGACGAGTTCTTGTATGTGCTATCTTAATAGAGAAGATCAAGTCTGTGTGTTGTAATAGAGTGTGGATTTACTAAAGACTGAAGTAATGTTGAAATGCATTAGCAATGAGATATCATGGATCTAACCAAGAAGATTGTGCTATTTGCTAGATCATTCACTTGTTGATTACTCACATCTTTGACAAGTTAGAAACCCTTAATCGGGTAGGCCCAGAAAAGCCTTTGTAAATCCTCTAACAAGGTGATTCACATATGTGGATCTAAAATCCTCTCACAAGGTAGTCTTTAATCGGACTTATCTCCTAACAGAGATTGATATTCCTAATAGGATCTATTATGGTAAAGAACATTGTATGATCTTAACCGGTCTGACCTTAACCGGTTTGGTTACTATTCTACAGATAGTTACTTGTGAGTTTCATCTCACCATGGTTTTTCCCATTTGGGTTTCCACATCAAAATCTCTTGTGCTATGGTGATTGTATTTCTGTGGGTGAATGCCTTACTTGTTGTTTGGTTTGCATTTGTGTTAACCGGTTTTTTAGTTAAACTGTTATACCGGTTTATTGCTAGACTGATAAAGTGTTTGAGTTTTGTATTTTTTGGTATACTAATTCACCCCTCCCTCTTAGTATTCATCAATTGGTATCAGAGCCAACCTTTCTATAAGTCTAACCACTTGGAAAGAGATATGGGGGAATACACTGTGAGGGAACTTACTCATCGGCTCACTCAGACTGAGCAAACCTATGATGAACTTAAAGTCAAATATAAGGCCTCTCAAGCAAAAAGAAGAGAGCATGCTGAAAAATTGATGGAGCTAACTGAAAACAATTCTTCTGATGAAGCGGACATGGAAGCCCTAGTTCAAGAAGTAGAAAAACTGAATGAGTCCAATGCCAACCTAAGAAGGGAACTTGAAGGACTGACTATTAGAATGTGTCAAGAGCTTGAGAACCGGAGGAAAGCTAAAGATCTTGTAAAAGACAAAGATCATGAGATCTCCAAGCTAAAGAAAGAGATCAGTGCACTTACCGCTCATCTCCAAGAGAGAAAAGTAGAAAAAGAGGTGTAGTCACACAAATCTATCTAGCTTAATTAAATAAATATTCGATATTTATTTGATTAAAAATCCACTAGCCACTAGTTAATTAAATTAATATTTAATTAATTCATCCCCAAACATTCTTCTATTAATTAAATAAATTATTCAATTTATTTTAATTCATTCATTAAATCAAATTCCAATCAATTAAATAAATAAAATCTATTTATTTAATTAAATCCCCCTATTCCTCTTTTAAATAAATTAAATTAAACATTTATTTAAATCATTATCCCCCCCCACTTGCATTTTCCTACAAATGCAACTTGCACACATTTATTGAAATAAATGAATTTTTATTTTTAATAAAATCTTATTTTCCCTCACCCACCAAATCCACTTGCAAAATCTAATCCTCTTCTAGATTCTTCTAACCCCTTCCTAATTAGCCTAATCCATCCCCTAATTATTGTCACATTCCTAAGCAAAATGAAGTCACTTCTCAAAGACTCCAAAGTCTTTGAAAAGCATTTAATGCTTTGTGTGTTCAACAAATTAACCCCCAAAGTCTTCCAAGACCATTTATGGCTCTTACATGACCATTTATGGCTCTTACATAACCATTTATGGTTATTTCAAACTTGTCTCCCCAAACATTTATTGTTTTGACCATATTCATCCATTTCACATTTGCACAAGAGTTTATCCATTGGATAAAAGCTTTATTCTTTGAATAAAGAGTTTATTCATTCAATTAACCTTGACTTTAACTTCCAAAGTCATATCAAGCATTTAATGTTTATTCCCTCCCCTCTCAACCTATCTCACATTGACACTTGTCATCCTAGGATTGGGTTGAAAGCCCTCACATGGATTTGAAATCATTCAATCCTGACCCTTGTTGAGATTGCTCAATCTCAACCATCGATTGCTCCATTTTTCCTATAAATAGAGCCCATTTCTTCATAATCCAGATCCTGAAAACTTGTATGCATTTAACCTATAGGCATTTTTAGAGAGCATTTAGCATAGCAAACTCTTATATTGTCATTTTGGATAAAATCAATCATTTTAGTATCAATAGCTTAATATTTTCTTCTTTATTTACATTTAGAGCAACATTTCAATCTCAATCCTCCATAAGCATCTATAGTGCAAAAAGCTGTTGAGAGCTACACTATTTTGGAACTTGGAGAGGAGAGAAACAAGGGAGAAGGAGCTAAGAGCATGCTAAGAGGCATTTGGAGATGCCTCATTATCTTTGTTTCATTAGTTAGAGATATTAGCATGATTTTAGTGTCTCTCTTGATATGCCTGTTTAGATTAGTTTTTGATTAAATAACACTAACGGTTTCTTGTGTGTTTTGTGTTGTTTATCTTACACTAACCTTGTCCATTTTGCAGGGCATCATTTGGTGAACCTGATGTGAACCCAAGCACCAAAAATATCATTTTTTTAAACCCACTAACATGTTTGAATGTTGAAAATGTCACACAGGTTGCGCTTTGGCGCTATTGAACTCGTTCTAGCGCTATCGATACTTATAGTTTTAGCGCTATTGTTCTTACAATAGCGCTATTGCCTTAAGTTCAGCGCTTTTGAAACTATTTTGGTGCTTTTGACATTATTTTAGCGCTATTAACCCTATTTCAGCACTTTTGCCTCTTTGTCTTTCCCTTTCTTTTAGCGCGTTTGTGTTAAATAGCGCTTCTGTTCAAACACAGACTAGTGCTATTGTAACAGAATGTCGTAAAAATCACCTTGTAACCAAAAAAATTGAAAATTTTAGGCTTGTGGAAGCCCCCCTTGGACATAGATTTTACTAACAATTTGTTGTTTGTGCAGGTTTAAAAATCACCATAAAAAAAATCACAAACTTGTCTTTTTGGTGCTTTTAAAACTTGAACAAAAAAACAAATTTTCCTTGTTTTCTAGTTAGGGTCACTCATCTTTTGGTACATTAAAAATTGAACAAAACAAACATTTGCTTTCATTGCAAGTTAGGACTCATTTTCTTTTGGGACTTAAAATCAACAATTTGATTTCCTTGCATCAAACTAAAGAATTTACAAGCCACACTTCAAATCTTGGTGCAATTAAAAAATTCACAATCAACTTGTCTCAATTTTGCACAAGCGATTTACTTTATGCAAAACGTGCTTTTTTTTTTTGTTAAGTTGACCAGGACTTCCCATTTCTAGTTTACAAAACATATTGCCTTTGAAAGTTAAAAAGAACATCATGATTTTTGGAGCAACATCTCCAAATAGTTAGACCACATTGTGATGAGGGATTAAAAAGAACAAAGTGTTTTTTGTGTTTGGCACGCTTGTGCAAAAGTCAGTCGAGTGGTCCTACCTCTAACACACACTATCCTCTCCCTTGGCTTTCATGGTCCTAGGTGCAAGAGAAAAGTGTTAGTAACACTCAAATTTTATCTTTTTAAGAGAGGCCTGCCAAGGGATCGATACTCTTGGGAACGACCTCGAGCGGTAAATCCTTCAAGCCGCTATAGAAATCAAGTGAGAACAAAAGCTATAGCCTTGGGTATAGTTGTTCCTACAATGTAACTGGTCAAAAGGACAAATGGGCCCCACCACCAGTTACAAGGCTCTTAAGTGAGTCACTGCAGAATGAACTTATGTTCAAAAACATCGAACATGACTAAACACCTTTAAGTAGTATCCCACCCGTTCTATTGATTGAGGATATTTGCGATATAATTTAGTGCAAGAGCATAGATGGTTTTGCTCCCAAGATACTCACCATACATATTTCCTTGAGTAGAAACATAGCTTTTTGAAAAGTCACTTGTGGCTTGATAAAAGTGGTGACTCCCCCATCATAGGGATCATCTATTTGTTATGCTCGTGCAAGACTTAGTATATCACATCCTTACCTGCCAAGGCGGGATTCATAAGGTATGTAGTACCAAAGTCAAAGAAATATCAAGATGTGGGCTAAATTTATCACAACTAGCCATTTGACCTTAGGGATAAAAAGTGTTTGAAGTGTGTTCGTTTTAGTCAAGACCAAGTGCAAATTGAGCCGACTTCAGGCTTTGGAAATACACCTTAAAATACATCTAAAAGAAGGGTCATATACAAGTCCAAGGATTGGGTTGATCTAGACCCATACTCATTTGTGCCTTTGAGGCTACATTCTTGTGTTTGTGTACTTGCTTTGTTTTCTTGTCAAAGAAACATCAAAAGAAGATCACTCCCAAAAACAAAGTATTCATCCAACCAAACATTTCTCAAAACAACCAAACACATCAAAAACAAAGTGCAAACAACAAAGAGTCAAAATTTTATGACCATTCTTCACATCTTGCGAAAGAAAAAGCGTCATCAGAATATCAACTTGAAAAGAAGACCATTAAGCTCAAAGGCTTTGATCAAAAGGAGGAAATTCTTCTATATCAATAGACAAATCTTTGTCTCCCATAGAGTTTTTCTACATCACATGCGTCTCTACCTTCAAGGCAAAACAAATGAATTTGATTCAGAGACATTGAACCGCAGAGCTTTTATGCAATATAGAGCTCTGAGTTATCACAAAAACCAAGGAGGTAAGATTGATCCCAACTTTTTCCCAAACGTCTGTATCACATACAACACAGCTCAAGAAGTGCCACCAACGCCCGAAAGGGAAGAGGTAGAGTTTGTCCCATTTGTAACACAAAGTTTTTATTGAAGTTGAAAACATTTTTCATCCATCATCTTCTTCATCCATCATCATTTCATCATCAATTCGTTCCATACTCTCAAAACATTAAGAGGTTCTTGTCCCAAAGTTCTCTTTTAGATATTGCTTGAATCAAACACTTCACATCACTTTTTAGATTGTTTCTACATCTAGGATAAGCTCATCCTAAGAGACACATCTACGCAGGTTAAAACTACTTCATGAGTGAATCCTCTCATTACTAGGTAGTTAAATCTGTAACACATCTCAGATTTCTCTACACCTTATCACATCAAAATCTTATCAAACAAGCAAGCAATTCAAAGAAGGAATTTCGGTTACATCTACCTTAAAAGTGCTAGAGATCTACATGCAACACAATTCACCAACCATCAATCTTTCATTTCATCAAAAACTCATCATCATTTTCACTCACCTTCAACAAAAGCTTGTAAGCAAAATGGCTCAAACCCGATCACAATCAAGGCAACGAGAAATTGAAATAGAAGAAGAAGAAGAGGAAAATCTCAATGAATTTCAAGAAGCACTTGGAGGAAATGTGAATGACGAAAACCCAAGTACTCCTACTCCTACAACAATAGAAAGGGCTTAGCATAACCCTCTCTTTAACAGATTGTTTGACGAAATACTCAGGAGCAATGCGGATGCTCACTTCTTAAAACTCGCTCAAGAAGGAGCCAAACTCCCCTCTGACTTTGATCTTACCCAATTAAGACAAGCATCGGAATGAAAAAGTCACCATGAAGAGGAAAGAGGTAGAGATCCCATCAGATATAACATTCCTTGAGGTAACCCACCACCTCCTCCTCCAAATGAAATGGAGATGTTGCAACAACAAGTCGAGAATCTCGCCCAACAACTTCATAGTGGTGTCAAAACTAACCAATTCTCACTCAATGACATCTATCCCTATCCTTTTGATAGGAATATTTATATGCCACCCTTTCCACGAGGATTCGAAACACCCAAATTTGAAAAATATAGAGGAAAGGGAGATCCCCGTGATCATGTCAGAGAATTTCATTCTGCTTGTCTCGAAGTGGCATATGAAGACACATACCTAATGCACCTTTTTCCCCAAAGCTTGGGAGGAACAACCACATCATGGTTTTCCCAACTACCAGGTGGCATTAGAACATTTGAGGAACTCATCCAGAAGTTTCTAGCTCATTACTCTCATAACATTGAATGCGACATTACCATGGCTGATCTGTGCAACACTAAACAAAAACCAGGTGAACTATTCTCAGTATTCCTGCAATGATGGCACCAAATGTCTAGCAGACATTCTCTTCAGTTACCTGAATGAGAACTAGTGGAAATATTCATTTCCAACTTAAACAAAGAAATGGAATTTCACCTGGATGTCAAAGACACAGACTCTTTTAATGATATGATCACCAAGGGTTTGAAATGTGAAAGGGTGCTTATCAAGAAAGGACTCATCAAAATCTTTAATGAACCAAAAGATGGTCCTCGCCCATGCTTCAATAGAAATAAACCAAACTTCTGGAATAAAAACAAGAATATCGTCAATGATGGGGTTGTGGATGCCCGGACTATCCAAAATGCACAACCTGTGGTTCGGTTTGCAGGACAAAATCCTCCACCTCAGAATAACACAAAAGTTACTTCCAATCAAGGTCGCATCACATCTCATGATGAACCTAGACCTCATCAGCAAAAACAGAAATGAACATACACTCCCTTAGGGGAACCCATTGAAATAGTATTACGACAACTCATTTCTCAAAATTTGGTCACTCTACCTAAACTATCAAACTATGAGCTTCAGGTCAAACCAGCATGGTGGAGAGATACTGAACACTGTGAATTCCATCAAGGAAGAGGACACAAGAAAAGTAATTGTCACCGATTGAAAGATCTCATTCAAGATCTTATTGACCGAGGAGAAATTGAAATAGAAGGACATGACCCAAAAACAACCAATAATGATCATCTAATGTTCAAAAATCCACTTCCATCACAAGATCAAAGGGGTCCTTCCACTTCCAGGCGAGGCACTGATACCACAGATTATACGCAGGTTGCGTATAATTACACTGTAAATCATCTGTATGATGCCAATGAACAAGTTGCAACCATAACCTTCAAAAATCCCAACTCAAATTGCAATGTTGTTACACGTCGCGGTAAGGTTACCATAAAGGCAGCTCCACAAGGCACCACCTCCATCCCAAAGCAGTACAATCTTGTGGAACAATTAGATAAAATGCCTGCGCTTATATCCATTTTAGAGCTATTGCGCCTATCGCCATCTCATAAAACTATCTTGGATCAAGCCCTCCAAGAGGCGTCAGTCCCTGTAAATCTGAATACAGACCAATTTCAAGCCATGGTTGGAAGTCTAAAGTCATCACCTTGTCTCACTTTTTCTGAAAGTGACAACTCTTCCTTCCAACAACCTCATAACGCCTCACTCCACATCGAAGGATTTATTAACCAGCATAGGATCAAACGAGTCTTCATAGATAATGGAGCAGGCCTGAATATTTGTACACTACAATTGGTCACAACATTGGGATATGCAGTAGAATCAGTGGATCCTCGTAAGAAAATCACAATCAAAGCCTATGACGATGCAGAGTGGTCATCCAAAGGAGTTGTGGTACTACCAATCCGAGTGGGCCCTATGGTAAAGCACATCATCTGTCAGGTTCTGGACCTTCCTCTGCCATATAATCTATTGTTAGGGAGACCCTGGATACATGCCATGCAAGTCGTTCCATCTACCTACCATCAATGTATCAAGTTCCCACATAATGGTGTAGAGATCACAATCCTGGGCGATGCAAATCCCTTTGCATATTGCCATAATATCAGCCATCAACCAGAGATTACCATTCCTAATAATAGAGAAGCCATTTCTTCCACATCATATATAAGTCCTGCCTCTCTTTCCAGTTCAAACACCACTATACCAAAGCAAGAAAAGCTTAAAATGAAAATAGCAGAGGAAGGTCCAGGGGAATACAACTTGAGTGAACTCTTTTGTGTGGGACAAATGCCCATTTCTCCTAGAACACATGGTAAACCACAGTAGGTACTCCAGCAACCACTAGTCACGCCATCATGTGCTTTGACACCTTTCATCCTTGGAAAGAGTTAAGAAGAAGAAACCCAAGAGGAGGACTTAGCGGACTGGATCTATAAAGATCCCATCACCACTGATATACCACAAGTTAGACTTCCTACGGATCAGTATGACAAAGGCCTCCTCATTATGCAAAGAATGGGGTATGATGGTCAGAGTGCTTTGGGATATTGCAAACAAGGACGACATGAACCTCTGCTGCCGGAATTAAAGCCCAAAGGTAATACAGGCCTAGGCTTTGAAAAAGAGATTTTTCCTAAATTAAAATTCAAAGAAAAACTCAGCAAACCATTATGTCAGCCTACTACAAAAAGGACACCTTTCATTATCAAAGCAGCATCGAGCACCATCACAATTACCCCACTAAGGCTCAGAATCCCAACACAACCATCACCAATGCCACTCATCCCACCAAACGAACTCGTAATCCCATCAGCAGCACCATTAGCCGCAGCAACTATATCAGAACCTACAGCAGCATCCATGACACCAATAGTTCTAGCAGAAGCCACTGAGTCAACATTACCGATACTCCCCATACCAGATCCTTTAATCCCCATCAATCTTCCTGCAGCACCGATCACTACAAAGGTACATCAACCAATCACACGTGCAATATTTAATTCAAAAGACATCCCAGTATGGTATAGTAATCAGATGTTGGAAAGTGACTCAGAGACTGACTCACATGAGTGGGAATTTGATTCTGTACAACTTAACACTTCAGATGAGGAAGATGCACCACTACCTCCACCACGCAAAGACATCCCTATTTATGGAGAAGCACAGATAAAGACCACTTGGGTTCCTAAACTGGAAACATCTTCCACAGACCCTACATCTCATCCTACGCCAAATTCTGACGGGGAGAGTACCATCAATGACCTTCACCATAACATCTTGACCCTCACTGATACATCTAGCAAACTTAACCTAATCGATGAAGCAATGCCCATTATCCATCCTGAACTCATCGAATGGAACCAACCAAATCCCCCATACTTTGACTTCTTCCAAAATGATGAGGCCATCATTGACTTTTTGGAATTAAGGGATAACCTACCAAGCGGGGATCACAAAGCTGGATTCGCCATTGAACTTAATAGCGCAGCATACTTCAGGGCGGATGCCAAACCTTTCAGCTGCAAAAATATAACAATAAAACATGGATCTTACAGTGAAAACCACACTGTGGCACTGTTTGATCCAACAAAAGTAAAAAGAAAGAGCATATCCAATAGTGAAAACCTCTCTGAGGCGCCTGAGGATGAAGGGTTTGACATTCTCCCTACTAGTACACAGCAGGAACGATCAATGATTCTCATCGAGGAAACCAAAGAATACAATGTGGGGACTCCTGAAAATCCGCATCTCATACATCTGGCATCTCTTCTCACTCCAGAGGAACAACCTAAATTTATAGAATTCTTCCAGAAGCGCCAGATCAACTTTGCATGGTCATATGCAGACATGCCTAGGCTTGATCCCGGTTTAGTCATGCATCACCTTACCATAGCAGAAGGAGCCAAACCTGTCAAGCAAAAGCTTCATAAGATGCATCCTCAAATTGCAGTGCTAGTCAAAACAGAACTCAAGAAACTCCTAGATTTTGGTTTCATTAGACCAATTGATTATGTAGAATGGATCTCCAATATTGTGCCTATCGGCAAACCAAAAGGGGGCATCCGCATTTGTACTAACTTCAGAGATCTGAATAAGGCCTGTCCTAAGGATGACTTCCCCCTTCCAAATATCGACATCATAGTGGATCTGACAGCGGGACATGCCTTGCTTTCACTTATGGATGGCTTTTCAGGATACAATCAGATAAAGATCGCACCAAAAGATCAACATAAGATAGCCTTCACCTATCCATGGGGTACATATTGTTGGAATGTAATGCCTTTCGGTCTTAAGAATGCAGGAGCAACCTATCAAAGAGCAATGACCACCATCTTCCATGACATGATGCATACTATGATGGAAGATTATGTTGATGACTTACTAGCAAAATCACTCACCAGAGAAGGGCATCTCCACGTCTTAGATAAAATCTTTGATAGACTGGAACAATACCGTGTTCGACTCAACCCAAAGAAATGTGTCTTTGGAGTAACCTCCAGGAAGCTTCTAGGATACATTGTTTCAAGCAAAGGCATTGAGGTCGATCCAGTAAAGGTTAAGGCAATCATGGACATGCCACCACCAAAGAATATCAGTCAACTAAGGACATTACAAGGACGGCTTCAATCCATCTGACGATTCATTGCACAATTGGCTGATAAGTGTCACCCATTTACACATCTGTTACACAAGAGCATCCGCTTTCAGTGGGATGCCAGATGCCAGCAAGCATTTTAGACGCTTAAAGACTATCTCATGAATCTGCCATTGTTGATGCCACCAGATCCAAGTAGACCGTTGTTACTCTATATCTCAGCAACAAGTACAGCCTTGGGTGTACTACTAGCACAACATAATGTGGAAGGAAAAGAGTGTGTTGTTTACTACATCTCTCACACACTGGTGGGCTATGAACTCAATTACACACCTATTGAGTGAGCTTGCTTAGCAGTAATCTTAGCAGCCACTAAACTGAGGCACTATCTATTAACACAAAGTACAACTCATTGCAAAGATTGATCCACTCAAGTATTTACTCAGCAAAGCAGCATTGACAGGTCGCTTGGCCAAATGGGTGATGATTCTAAGTGAATTTGACATCAAGTATGTAGACCGTAAAGCTATCAAAGGGTAGGTTATTGTAGATCAATTGGTCGACGCACCTCTCATAGGTGATCATCCTCTCATTTCCAATTTTCTAGATGAAGAGATATTCATGATCACAACAACACAACCATGGAAACTATACTTTGATCGCTCGTACACTAGGCATGGCTCAGGGGCAGGCATTTTGTTTATCACACCTCAAGGTGATAGCATCCCGAAGTCTTACAGGCTCACATTTCTATGCACCAACAACATAGCAGAGTATGAGGCCTTGATCACAAGACTTAGGTTAGCCGTACAATAGAAATTACAAGAACTGCAAGTATATGGCGACTCACAACTGGTCATTCGACAAGCAACTGATGAATATCAGACCAAGGATGATAAACTCATGCCATATAAGCAAATGGTGGACACTCTAAAGACATCATTTACTACTATCACTTTTGAGCAGATACCAAGAGATCATAATCAAGCTGCTGACGCCATGGCTACCATTGCATCTCTCCTAGATCTTCCACATAATTCAACACGCTACGAGTTCTTGGTAGAATAGCTTTGGATTCCCGTTTATGATATCCCTGAATCTGAAATGATATGTCACCTTGTCGGTCCTAAATCCCCATGGTACGGTGAATTCTACACCTATCTCCGCGATCACACCCTTCCTCCCAACCAATCAAATAACCAACGTAAAACCTTTATTCGCCAAACTGCTCGATATACCATTATTGCTGAAACCCTATACCAACGCAGTCTTGATGGTACTCTCCTTCAATGTCTGGAACAAGGTGAGATAACAAAGGCTTTGGAAGAAGTCCATGAAGGAATTTGCGGAAATCACTCAAGTGGTCCATCACTAGCCAAGAAACTCCTGCGTAATGGATACTATTGGCCATCCATGGAAAAGGATTCCTACTACTTTGTCAGAAAATGCAAGAAATGTCAAGTTCATGGCGACCTGATACATGCACCAGCCCAAGAACTACAACCAATCACGACACCATGGCCTTTCTGTCAATGGGGTCTTGATCTTGTGGGTAAGATTCATCCATCTTCATCTAATGGCCATAAATTCATTATTACCGCCACCGAATATTTCACAAAGTGGATCGAAGTTGTTCCACTTACCCAAGTCACCGGCAAGCAGATCGCCTCATTCATCCTCAACTACATCATCTGCCGGTATGGTGTGCCCATGTCCATCATCACAGATAACGGTCTTCCTTTCAAAAATAAGGATGTTCGTGAACTTTGTGAGAAATTTCACATCCAGCACCGCTTTTCCACCCCCTACTACCCACAAGGCAATGGTCAGGTCGAAGCATCCAATAAAAACATATTGAGGATCCTAAAGAAGACAGTCAATGATGCCGCCGTGATTGGCATGTTCAACTGAATCCAGCACTATGGGCATATTGAACTAGCATTCGAACCCCTACAAGTGCAACTCCTTATTCGTTGGTCTATGGTACAAAAGCTATCTTGCCTATTGAGGTCGAGATACCATCATTACGAGTTTCCTTGCACAATCTCATCGATGATGAAGCATATAGAGTATCCCGTCTTCAGGACTTAGAGTTACTTGATGAGAAGCGACAAGCTGCATACAACCATCTCAAAGCCTATCAGCAGTGCATGAGCAGAAGCTACAATCACCGAGTTAGACCTCGTACATTTGAGGTAGGTGATCTTGTTCTCCGAGAGAATCCTCGCAACCAACCAAACAAAGAACATCAGGGCAAGTTTGAATCAAACTGGCTGGGCCCATATGTTGTCACTGCTGTGTTTGGGTCCAGGGCATATCAGTTGGCTACATCAGAAGGAGAACCGCTCGTAGATCCAATCAACAGCATGCACCTCAAACGGTTTTATACCTAAGCTATACAGAGCATCAGGCTCCCCTGCATACCAGAAAATACCAAAAACATTCAAAAAATTAAAGAAAAATCATGCATCCAAACGGTGAACAACCACTCCGGTGGCACCTTGGGTAAGTACGATGGTGAAATCCTGGCAAACAGGCGCCACTCATAAAGGCTATGGCTCCATTATCTTTCAGACTTGTTGCGATCACATCTACTTCATACATACATCCATCAATCCAAAACCATGGCTTGTTATTCCTCTGCAATTATGATAGTACTCCATACATCTTGCATCCCGCTTTTTCGTAGTCATGTCTAAAACTGGGGGCAATGCCTTTAACCTATGGATGGAAGTGGATTCTACATTGTCTTATGATTCATTAAGTTATTCATTCAAGCAATCATCAAAATACCAAAAACATTGGAAAATACACAAAAATACCAAAAACATTCAAAACAATTCAAAATCCCAAAACATCAGAAAACATCGAAAATCCAACAAAAACATGGCAACACCTTGTACATACTCATCCATGCAGATACCAAAACAAACATTGACAAAATACTCACACGATGACCACTTATCAATCGACCATACAATCCACAATCAACATCAAAAATTGTCTTCAACAAGGATGCATCCTTCCTTACCAAAACAAAGACAAAAGTGACGTTTTCTTTGACAAGAAAATTATGTTAAGCTATCAAATACTTGGTTGATTTGTGAGTACAAACATTCGTTTATCTATATCAGGATCTTTCAGCATTGTTTTGTATCGTCTGTGCATTATTTTCGATGAAGTTCTAGGGCATGTACTAATGGTGTCTATGTGGGAAGTTCACCAAGCTACGTGATCTTATGCAAAATGCAGTCATAGATCACTACGGCTTGCTGACTACAGCGTATACCTCGACCATATGGGCATGAACCATTTCCAAGGATCCTTATTCTTTATTCTTTATGTATATACTATTTATTTGCAGGTACAATGCTCTTCCTTTGGTTCCTCCTACCTCATCCAAATTGGATAAAGGTTTTTATCTCTTAGTACGGTATGCACTTGTCTCAGGATATGATCAGCCTAAGATCAAGGAGGAGGATCCAAGTCATGCATGAACAGAGATAATCCTTGTCTGTTCCGCAAGCAATACTCTGGTCGACTTGACCCTTATATCAAGTCGTTTGTATTAACTTTCTATATAAAATCCATGAAAGGAATACTCTGGTCATCTCGAATCATTATGTCAAGATGCTTGTATTCTCTTCCAACATTTTAAAGCTCAATGATGAAAATAGAGCACTATGGATCATCATTTCATCTCATCTATCTATTTCTTGCATTCTGTTGCATATCACCCATTCATTCATTCATATGTAGGTTTTATATGCAAAAGTGACCATTAAAATTGGTCTTGGATACAATCACGACCGAGTACTCTGATACATCATCAATGCATCATGCAAAGTCTTAAAAACCTTGCATTCCTCATGGTCATATCATCATCGCATTTAGTTGCATCTCGCATTAAAAACATTCATGTCATTTTTTAACATTGCATATAGTTCATTTTTTGACATTAGTTTTTCATTAAATCATTTGCATCATTGCATCAATCATAAATAATTAGATTCATTCATGGGATCAAATTGTTTTTGATTGTTTTAAAATCATTTACTAGGCATTCATATAGTGTCGATTATCCATCATCATTTTATCATCCTTTATCATTTTATTATTGCATACATTCATTTGTAGTTTAAAGGTGCATTCATTCATTACTAAGTATCTTATTATGCTCATTTTAGGATTCATTCACATTGCATTCATTATCCCCTTTTTTAATTGCCTTAAGGTGCAGTTATTAAAACCATAAGTTATAGTATCATCACATTATCATTTATCCTTAAATCATATTTAAGTATTTAGAATCATAAATCCATTTTTTTCAAAACATTGGTTCATAACATTTTATATCCATTATACATATGCATTCATTTAAACATTATCATATAAACATTTGTACTTTACATTTTGTTTATCCATATTACATTCATCTAAAAACATCTAGATGCATATCCATACATAACATCATTCATTCAACCATTACATCAACATCATTGCATACCATTATCTCATCATTATAACAAAATAGGAAACACCAAAATCCTGTTCATAAATCATCATAAGCATACATCATCATCATGGCATTACATATATAAAGCATTACATCAAAAATCAAACAAATCATACATATATAAACCTACATTCATATGTCAGTATCCAACATCATAACTCATCATAAAAACATGCATATAAGAAACATCTCATCAAATGCATACATGTACACATATCCATCTAAGTCATAACTTATCATCCTGCATAAACATCCATACATAATCAACTGCATATCATCAAAATATGGGATCTCCATATATATCTCATCTCATATATCAGAGTGCAATGAAGTCTACAAAATCGGCTACCAAGAGCCATCCAAGATACAGTCCAAAAAAATAGACAATGATACAATACATATATGCAAAAATGCTCTCTCAAATGCCACTCTGGCCAGATGTTGTACCACCACCACCATCGCCACCTGCTCTCCCACTGGTGCCTGCACCACCTGATCCATCTCTCCGTGGAGGCCTCATCGAACCACCACTCACTCCAGCATCCCCTGATCTCTCCCTCCACAACGGACCCATCACACCCCCACTGCTCTGTACCCTCTGCGATCACTCTGATCTGGCCTGCCGCATCTGAGAATAACTAAGAGCTCGCTGACTAACTGGCACCACCTACTCATATAAACCCCGCCAGTAGTCTATCTCTACCTGTGCTTGTCGCATCTCCCTCATCACCTCCCCCGTAGGCCCCTGTGCTCCTACTCCAACCTGCACTCTCTCCTGCAGCTCTGCCAATCTCTCCACTGCACTATCTCTCTCCCGCAGCACCACCGCCAGCTCTGACTCCCGTGCAAATAGCTGCACATCCCTAGCTACCACCTCCACCTCCAAATCCTCTATCCGAGTCTGCAAACGTACTATCATATGATCTCGCAGATCTCCAGTGGCTCCCTCCCCGATATCCATAGCCGCCTCACCTGCACCACCCTCTCCAGTGGCTCCCTCTCCAGTCTCTATAGTCGCCTCACCTGCACCACCCTCTCCAGTAGTCCCCTCCCCTCTGTCCATCGGGATCTCCCTCTCCATCCCCCTCCCACTCAGCTGAACTCCTCCCTATATCAATGGTCCCTGTGATATCTGTAGAGGCAGTCCACCTCTCCCTCTCCGCATCCCCAATCCCTCACCTCCTCCTCCACCTCCACCTCCACCTCCACCTCCACCTCCTCCTCCTCCCCCTACCCTCGGTCCTCGGCCTCCTGCCCTCCTCCGTCTCTGTCCCCTCTCATCCTCAAAAGCTGGGATCGGCTCTACTGGATCAGAGATCTGTAAGATCGGGTGCGCTGCCCGGTACTGCGTGTACTCATCTGTAACACCTACATCCACGACCCTCAGTCGTATGTCCCACAATCTCGCCTGCAGTGTCTGAAACTTTGCCAGTGCCTGATCATATTGTAGCACTAGCCCCCATGCGTACCTCTCCCGAATAACTCGAGCATACTCTCCTGATCCACTAGGCAGTCTCTGCTACCACCCAAACTGTCTCAGCACTCTCCTAGGCACCTGTCTCTCCACATGGTATGCGGTCCTCCCAATGAGGAATCGGGTCATAAAAACGTAAGGCAGTGCCTCTACATCATCATCCCATGGCTCACACTCCAAGTATGGCCACCATATAACTACATCCAGATCATCTAATGCCCGCCACCACCACTCTAACTTCTCCAGGTGGGGCTGACTCATCATGCCGCTATACATAAACATGTACGGCTGATCTACTGCCTGGAATCTCAGACTCACTGGTCGAGTCACTAGTAGGTGCTCCCAAGCCCAAAAATGCAGCAGCGTCATGCCCATTGCTAAGGAACCCCTCCCCCGGTAAACCACCTCATGGAGCTCCTGGTACAGGTGCACCAACACGCACGGCCCCCAAGCAAATCGAGTCCCCTCGATCATCATCATCTCGATAACCTATCCCCATCAAACGGCCAAACCATGTGATCGCCTATCTGGACAAAGTAATCCTCCCACAATGTCGGACAAAACTGCTGGAAGAGGCTCATATAACGCTGCTATCTCCTCCCAAGCAATGGAGCCATCATCAATAAAAACGTCCTCTTCAAAAATCCTCTGCACTGCAAGAGTCCCCCAGGATCTGTCATATGTGACCAGCTCCCCCGAATCAGAATCCGTAGGATGCGTCACACATCCTCTAGGGTCACTATCATCTCCCCCTGTTCCAGATGGAAGGTGCACGTCCCGTTGTGCCACCGCTCTGCTAACGTTGTGATCAATCTGTGATTCATACGAATCACGAGCATGTGCATCACCTCATATAGTCCCGTCGCGGCAATACAGTTTATCTCCACCTATGTCAATCGATCCCACAACCCCTGTGTCGCAGGATGTCGCTCATGTAACTGCAACACGCGCAGCTCCTCCTGCACATGAACATTCATCAATCACCATTAGTTGTTTTGTTTTCAAACTTTCTTAAGTTTAAACCTAGACTATCAACAGATACTTTGATCAAATATCTTTGAGTCTCAACAAGTAAGCAATCATGGCCACCTAGACTTCAACGGGCATTTATCCTAACAAATGACCCAAGTCTCATCAGGCTGCTATGGTTCAAAACAACTCCCACTTCACATCGCCAACCATCCATCATTAGCATCGGGAGATTAGTCTTCATCCACATTGGGGCATCTCTTTATCCTAAGGCAAAAGTGTTATTTTACCAACAAAAGCGCTAGTTTCTCAACAATAGCGCTACAACCCTAACAAAAGTGCTCAAACAGCTATCCCATAGTGCTCAAACTATAAATGCGCTCAAACAACTACACAGTAGCACTAATAAAGTTCAATAGCGCTCAAACATGCCCTCAATAGCGTTTATTAATCAACAGCGCTTAAACTTACATACAATAGCGCTACAACAAAACAAACGCGCTCAAACAATGGGGCAATAGCGCCATTGCGGCGCAGTAGCGCTAGTTCATAAAGCAAAAGCGCCAAAACCGTAGTTCCAGCGCTCTTGCTCCGACTTGACTTGGACTCAGTGAAAAACCTATCAAAAATGCATAAGAATTAACTTTTCAAATTTGCGTACCGCTGGTCCATAGTCGTCTGGGCGCTAGAACCGTCGCACTTGCTCAAATCTGTGCTCGGTAATCGGTATCGGCATCCTGACTGTTTCTCGCTCCTCCAAAATGTCCCTATCAAAGCTCTGATTTCCAATTGGTCGCGGTCACAAATGATCTTGTTTTCCCCCCTTTCACCCTATTTATACCCTTCGTCGTCACTATAACTTCTCCCCGCTCGCCGCCGTGGTCCCCGTGAACTTCCCGAGCCCCCCATTTCTCCATTTTTTCTCCCGTTTTCTTCTATTTTTCACCCATATGGCTAACTTCTTCTCTTCTACCACCCTGCCAATTTTCATTCTTTTTCGAGAGATCGCCCGATTTTTTGAAATTTTTCGGCCCATCTCTCAAGAGGGCATACCACCGATTAAATTTACATTTTATGGGGCATTTTTCTTCACACCAGTTTTTCTTTCTTTGAAACGACGCGATAAACTGCACCGTCTCAAAGAGGGGCAAATGTAGTCACACAAATCTGTCTAGCTTAATTAAATAAATATTCGATATTTATTTGATTAAAAATCTACTAGCCACTAGTTAATTAAATTAATATTTAATTAATTCATCCCCAAACATTCTTCTATTAATTAAATAAATTATTCAATTTATTTTAATTCATTCATTAAATCAAATTCCAATCAATTAAATAAATAAAATCTATTTATTTAATTAAATTCCCCTATTTCTCTTTTAAATAAATTAAATTAAATATTTATTTAAATCATTATCCCCCCCTACTTGCATTTTCCTATAAATGCAACTTGCACACATTTATTGAAATAAATGAATTTTTATTTTTAAGAAAATCTTATTTTCCCTCACCCACCAAATCCACTTGCAAAATCTAATCCGTTTTTAGATTCTTGTAACCCCTTCCTAATTAGCCTAATCCATCCCCTAATTATTGTCACATTCCTAAGCAAAATGAAGTCACTTCTCAAATACTCCAAAGTCTTTGAAAAGCATTTAATGCTTTGTGTGTTCAACAAATTAACCCCCAAAGTCTTCCAAGACCATTTATGGCTCTTACATGACCATTTATGGCTCTTACATAACCATTTATGGTTATTTCAAACTTGTCTCCCCAAACATTTATTGTTTTGACCATATTCATCCATTTCACATTTGCACAAGAGTTTATCCATTGGATAAAAGCTTTATTCTTTGAATAAAGAGTTTATTCATTCAATTAACCTTGACTTTAAATTCCAAAGTCATATCAAGCATTTAATGTTTATTCCTTCCCCTCTCAACCTATCTCACATTAACACTTATCATCCTAGGATTGGGTTGAAAGCCTTCACATGGATTTGAAATCATTCAATCCTGACCCTTGTTGAGATTGTTCAATCTCAACTATCCATTGCTCCATTTTTCTTATAAATAGAGCCCATTTCTTCATAATCCAGATCTTGAAAACTTGTATGCATTTAACCTATAGGCATTTTTAGAGAGCATTTAGCATAGCAAACTCTTATATTGTCATTTTGGATAAAATCAATCATTTTAGTATCAATAGCTTAATATTTTCTTCTTTATTTACATTTAGAGCAACATTTCAATCTCAATCCTCCATAAGCATCTATAGTGCAAAAAGCTGTTGAGAGCTACACTATTTTGGAACTTGGAGAGGAGAGGAACAAGGGAGAAGGAGCTAAGAGCATGCTAAGAGGCATTTGGAGATGCCTCATTATCTTTGTTTCATTAGTTAGAGATATTAGCATGATTTTAGTGTCTCTCTTGATATGCCTGTTTAGATTAGTTTTTGATTAAATAACACTAACGGTTTCTTGTGTGTTTTGTGTTGTTTATCTTAGACTAACCTTGTCCATTTTGCAGGGCATCAAGAGGAAATACAAGGAAAAATAAACATGGTTATTTTTTAGAATGCAACCTTGAAGGAATCTAATGTTGCTATTACCGAAGAACTTACTGAGACAAAGGAAATACTTGCCAAATTCAATAAGAGTTTTGTTAAGCTAGAGCAAAATCTTGAATCAGCTAAACCGGTAAAGAATACCAATGGACTTGGTTTCTTTGAATATTGGGAAGGTGAGACCTTTGGAACAAAAGATGGAGCATCAAAGAAGCAACCGGCACCAAAGGATAGAGGTAAGAAAAAGTTCAAACTTGTTTTCTTTAATTGTCTCAAGGAAGGACACACTACTAATGTATGTAGAAGTAAGGCTTACAATAATTTTCCTTATTTTCTAAACGATAAGCCTAGACCCAATAGATTCAATGGAAATTGTTATGCATGCAACAAGTTTGGGCATAAAGTATTTGAATGTAGGTCTGCCATGCACAACACGAAAAGGTATCCTCAAAGGAGTCAAGGAGTTTTTCCTGAACCCTTTGGGAACCGGAACCCAAACCAGTTTAATAACTATAATCATCAGTCAGGAAGCAGTGGCTATCAAGCGGCAACCGAATGGAGAGAAACATGTTTGATCTGTCATGGTAGTGGTCACACTGCTACAACATGCAAAAGGAAGAATGGAAACATGAATAATGGACCTTGGAGAGCACCTGGAATGATTTGCTATCATTGCAACAAACTGGGTCATACAGCAAGATTTTGCAGAATGAGAAAAAATATATCGGATGATATACCAGTCACTCTGGAAGGAAAGATAGATGTTGAAACTGTTCAAGTGGATATGAAGAAAACCTGGAAGAAGAAGCCAGAAGAGGTGATTCAAGAAGAATCGGTTTCTGCACCTAGTGTGGAAAACACTGAACCGGCAAACTAAGCATCAGAAAAGCTTAGGGGGAGCAAACGGTGAAATGTCTCAAACCCCTGGTTTACACTGGTAAAAGGCCTTAACTGGTATGTGACACCTATCAACTTGCAGAAGACCGGAAATGGTAAAAGGCAAATTAGGGTTTACGCCCTAATAGTGGAGCATTTATTATGGTAGATGGAGAACTTGTTTAAAAGGATATTTCAAGTCATTTTTCACTTATTAGTTCTCGAGCGAAGAATTTTTTAAGAACTGAGCGACAAAAAGCAATTTGGATTGCAATTCGAAGAATTTTTCAAAACCTTGAAGAAGAATCAGAAGTGAATATCAATCGGTCAAGTGTAGAACACAAAACGGTATTTCAGCAACTGAAGGAGTGTGTGGCGAAGTGTAATTTGCAAGCCCTAAATTCTGATTTATGAAGGTATTTTTCAAATTTATCTCCTTATCATGGCTTCCACATCACACTCTAGCTCTAGTGCACCCGTTGAATCAGTAGACTTCATTCAACGAAAGGCAAAATATAATGCCCTATCTCAAATACCCGCTGGTGTTATAGTGGAGGAAGGCATTTCTGATTACATTGACTATAAAATTGAAGACTTAGGATCTCTTGTAATCCATTCCCAGTTGAGTTTGTTCTGCGGGAAGGACAAGAAGATTAAATCAGAATTTAGCATCCTAGAAAAGAAGAAGCTTCATAATGCAGTCTATTTCCTTGAAGAGTTTTCAGATGATCACATCCGCATCATTCTGAGCAGAGTGCACGGTGATAAAATGTACTTAGAGCGGACGCATGACATCACACCAGAAGCAATTCATGTCGTCATTGGTTTCTATAATGTCGGTGAAGTGTCAGCCCTGAGGAAGATCAGCAAGATAGAAATGACCAAGCTCACCGGTTCTGAGAGTGACCAATGGGGAATGACCATCAATCCCATCAAGGATGATCTGGTCAAATATGTCTGCATGGTAATAGGTTACCAGACATTTTATGCTAGCAAGATCAACTCTATCTCTACTGCAGCGGTAAATGCTGCCTACCGGATGATCATGGAAGATGCATCATTTGACTCATGCACCTATATGCAAAGCCAACTTCTGGTGAACCTAAAGTCAATTAAACAAGACAATGCCTTGAGATTTAAGTTTGGACAACTATTGGTTGGGTTGTTCTTCTACTTCCAAGGTTACTTCCCAGGAGTCAGAGATATTCAATGGTCTGCTGACCAACCAGTTACAAAGCAAATCAAGGAAAGCCTTCAAGCAGTTGGAATCGGTTATCCAAAAGATCTGAACAAATACTTTGATGAGTTCAGACACAAAATGAGCCAAAGAGTGAGAATATCAGGTGATATTGTCAAGAAATATGAAGATGACATCTGCTTCACCATTAGAGTTTATCAGTGCATAATGGAGGCAGTTGAGCCTAGAGAGGAAGAAGTAGAACCGATGGGATATGAGGTAATGTATGACATGCTAGATGGGTATGCCTCTACCCTACTCACCTCGCCCCTTGATCCAAAGGCAAAGAGAATTGGCACCTATTTGGAAAGGGTTACACCAGTTGAAGAACCATCAGTAAAGAAGGGAAAGGCAATGCCTTCAATATCGGCACCGATTACCGCAGCAAGTCCCAAAGTGACTAAGCGGTCACCAGCAAAGAAGAAACCGGAAGCTGCACCTGCCAAAGTCTTTGAGAGAAAGCGGAAGACAAAAGACACCACACCAGACTCAGAGGACATTATGTCTGAAGAACAGCCTAAGAAGACTAGGCAAATGAGGAAAAAGAGAAAGAATGAACCGGCAACATCTGCACCGATAAATATTGATATTTCCTCCTACAAACCTTTGACACATTGTCAAAGAACTATTAAGAATATTAGAAGAAAAGTGCTTGGTGATTTGAAAGAGTGCTTTGATGATTTTAATGATGATGAAAAGAAGGAAGTTAAACAGGAAGTCATCAATTATTTATGTATTAATGACTAGTGGCCATTAGAAATTAAATCTGAGACACTTTATTCTTTATATAATTCTTTATATAATTCTTTAGATAACAAGTGGCGCATTGCCATAGAGAAGGAACAGGAAATAAGAGAGGAAGTATATGCACAATACTTTCCTGATGTGCCTAAAACTAAACTTTATGAAGGAGTGGAAAGATATAAGGGCCTCTTCTTCATGAGAAGAAGGAGACTCCTGTTGCTTGAAGGAAAAGTCTCGGAAGTGGTAAAATATACCCACTCCCTTTCTCAATCTGCTCTAAAGTTGCACCAAGTGGCAAAAGCCAACCGGAAAGCAGAGCAAGAACCAAAAATCAGTCAATCAGATGAAGCATATGACAATGAAGGAGTACCGGCCACTAATCAAATGGAACCTATTGATGTTGATGCCTTGAACGGTGAATATGTTACTCCATGGACACCAACTGAAGTAGCAGGACAAGAAAAACAGGTAGAGGAAGAGAAGAAGCAACAGGAAGAAGAAAAGAAGAAACAGGCAAATGAAGAGGCAAAGAGAAAAGAAGAAGAAAAGAGGAAACAGGAAGAGGACAGGAGGAAAGAAGAGGAAAATAAAAGACAAGAGAAGGAAGCGGAAAAGAAATGGAAGGAAGAAGAAAAGAGACAAGAGGAAGAGAAGAAGAAGGAAGCAAAGAAGGAAGAAGAAAAGAAACAGGAAGAGGAAAAGAGAAAGGAAGAGGAGAAGAGGAAGTAGGAAGAGGAGAAGAGAAAAGAAGAGGAGAAGAAGAAGAAGGATGAGGACGAAGAGAAGCAGAAAGAAGAAGAAGAGAAAAGAAAAATAGAGGAAGAGGAGAAAAAGAAGGCAGAAGAAGACAAGCTAAGAGCGAAAGAGAAGGAGGAAGCGGCGCAGAGCACTCAAGTGGAGACTCCAAAGGCAACCCGTAGTCAAGCCAAACTAGCTGACATTACCATTCTCATTGACCTCCAATCTGCTAACGAATTGGAGCTGCTACAAAGCATTAAGCTTGCTCAAGAACGCCTAGAGGTGATAAGGAGGAAGAAGGAGTAAGACGTGATCCAAGCTGCGGTGGACACTCTTACCGGTTTGATACCCAATACCAACCTCCTTAGTATCGATTCCTCTCTGGCCCAACTGAAACTCTTATGCACAGTTGTGGAGGACCAGTTACAAAGCCTGGAAGAGGTTGCCAAAGCACATGCCAAGTAGGAGCATCAAAAGGCTTTGAACACTGGCTTGGTGAAAAAGTTACATGAGCTCCGGTCCAATCTACAGAAGGTACAAAAGGACATCAGAGATGCAATGGATGAGGGGAAATTACTGCTCAGCAAGATATGTCTACCCTATCTATTTTGTGATGATGTGCTTGCCCAGAAAGACAAACTGCTAACTGATTTGCAAACATTCATAAGCACCTTCAAGACCCCATATGATTCCTTTATCGCTTATGGGAAAACCGTTCACTGGTTTCAACTTCAGGCTGCAAGAATTGATTTGGAGATCAGCAACCAGACCAGGGATTTGCAAGAACTACAACTGGTTCTACTACCAAGATATCAAATACTTCAGAAGTGCTATCTCAATCCGGATGCCTTGACGGTTACTCAAGAGATGAGTACCTTGGACGCCATGGAGGAATAGGTATCCCAGATGCAAACGGAGAGTGAGGTTTCTACCTCATTACTTGAGTAATGCTCCTCATCCATGAAGCAATTTATGCAAGACTTTAAATCTATTTTTGACAAATTTCACTCTTTATTGTCATAAACATTTATTCAGCTAATAGAAACAGGGGTTATTCAGCTGTATTTTGTCATTGTTGGCAAAGGGGGAGAAGTATTATGGTATTTAAAATTTTGATGCATGCTATGTATACTCATGTTTATCTTTGTAAGGAAGTAGTATACATTGTATTTTCTGCAAAGGGATAGTGTATATGCTTAGGGGGAGTATTTTTTTATTATGGCATATTTTTTTTGTAAAACACTTAGACGTCAAAATTTTTCCTAAGTGTTTCCATCAATGCCAAAGGGGGAGATTGTTGGCATTTTTTATGATTATGTTGTGATTGTCATTAATGGACACACACTTGCTATGAGATCACTTTTTGTATGTATGAGTTATGCTCAACCGGTATTTGTTTCAAACCGGTATTATGTTATAGTCTTTAGACTATCGGTGTCTTGCAGAAAGTGTTTACCGATCTCAAGCAGCATGAGGACCTCAAGCGGTTCAAGGATCTCAAGTGGAACGGAGCAAAGGAACTAGAAGTGGTAGTTATCATTTTCCCAGTCTTCATTTTTGTCAATCGGTAATCTGTTTAATAGTTAAACCGGTATTACTCTGAGTTACCAACCTGTAATCAGTAAAGTTGTATAATTCGCTAATACTTTGTGATGAGTTACCAACCAGTATATTTTTGTGATGAGTTACCATCCACCGACACTTTGACAGTGATTTTGTGTCATGTTACCAAATGTGTCTAGATACAATGAACCTAGGAACTTGCAATGTAATCCTATTGGACCGACATGAAATCAAATTCCTTTAAGGACATCATGTCTAGGGTTTTAGAATGTGTGTAGTTAGGGTTTTTGGTGGTCGACGAGTTCTTGTATGTGCGATCTTAATAGAAAAGATCAAGTTTGTGTGCTGTAACAAAGTTTGGATTTACTGAAGACTGAAGTAATGCTGAAATGCATTAGCAATGAGCTATCATGGATCTAACCAAGCAAATTGTGCTATTTGCTAGATCATTCACTTGTTGATTACTCACATCTTTGACAAGTTAGAAACCCTTAACCAGGTAGGCCCAGAAAAGCCTTTGTAAATCCTCTAACAAGGTGATTCACATATGTGGATCTAAAATCCTCTCACAAGGTAGTCTTTAATCGGACTTATCTCCTAACAGAGATTGAGATTCCTAACAGGATCTATTCTGGTAAAGAACATTGTATGATCTTAACCGGTTTGGTTACTATTCTGCAGATAGTTACTTGTGAGTTTCATCTCACCATGGTTTTTCCCATTTGGGTTTCCACATCAAAATCTCTTGTGTTATGGTGATTGTACTTCTATGGGTGAATGCCTTACTTGTTATTTGGTTTGCATTTGTGTTAACCGGTTTGTTAGTTAAACTGTTATACCAGTTTACTGCTAGACTGATAAAGTGTTTGAGTTCTATATTTTTTGGTATACTAATTCACCCCCCCCCCTCTTAGTATTCATCAAAATCTAGTTTTATTTGAAACAATATAAGGCATGTGTTCTTGAGGTTACCAAGGAAGAAGCCATTAAAATAGAAGATCATTTGTTGTTATATGGGTGGTATAACCAAAGATCATATTACAAAAAAATTAAACCAAGAGTCTATGAATGGTTATTCTGAGCAATCAAAAGGGATAGATCTTTTATATTGTTCAACTAAATATTCTAACCTTATAGTTTATGGTTAAGAGCATTTTCAAAATAGAAAAGCAAGTAACCTAGAGGTCAATTATCATGTGTCTAAAATATATAGTTTTAATCATGAAAAAGATTTGGATGATTCTGACAGTTCAAGAGATGAGGATTGTGACTCTCATATGCCAATACGAAATTTATTGATGTCTTTCTCTTCAATGATCAAACTATTAGGAAATCATTGGGAGACACAATCAGTAGGGAAGAAGATGCAAAAAAAAAAACTCTTTGTGCACCTTCAAAGTTTGAAGTACTCACTTTTTAGGACATAGATGAACTAGTGAAAAATATTGTAACGGTAACTGTAGACGTATAAAAATGACCATATTCCTAAATGAATATTCAATGTTCATTTTATTCTCATTCCTCTATTTAGTTAAATCTAATTTAATTAAATCATCCACATTCTTCTATTTAATTAAATAAATTATTTAATTTATTCAGTTAAATTCACTTAAGCCCTTTGTGTCATTTAATTGAATAAATCATTTTATTTAATTAAATTCCTTCTCCCTACTTTTTAATTAAATTTGCATTTAATTAATAGTTTACCCCAAATTGAATAAATCTAATTTATTTAATTTCCTAACTTGCAACCAAATTGAGATAAAGCAATTTATTTTAATTAATTATATTTTCCTTCACCCACTTGCATTTTCCTACATCTCCCACTTACATCCTAACCCTATTCCTAATTTCTTCTAGAATCCATCCAATCCTAATCAATTAACCCAAATCCATACATTATCCCCTTTCCCTAAATTTGAGGAGGTCACTTCTCAAATTTGGAGTAAAGTCTTCTAAAATCATTAAAGCCTTTATCCATTCAACAAGCTAACTTGTTGAATACCCCCAAATTTGGAAGGACTCTTACAAATTTGTCCCCAAAGTCTTCAAACCATTAATGGTTAACTAACCCTTAGTGGCATGGTTAGAGACTTTTTTCCTAACTTAACCTCCATCTAACCCAGGGGTCTCATCAAGCATTCATTGCTTTGACCATGGTTATCCCTTTAACCTTTTCACAAGAGTTTATCCCTTGGGTAAAAGATTTATCCATTGGATAACCCTAACCTAACCTTAACCCTTACCTTCTAAGGTAACCATGATGTCTTCTCAAGCATTTAATGCTTCTTTCATCTCCTCTCAAGCAGTCTTATGTTGACAATTATCGCCATTTCATTGGTGAAAATTGTAAACATGGATTGATAACTTTCAATCCTGACCCTTGATTGACTCCTTCAATATTGACCATCCATTGCCCTATTTTCACTATAAATAGAGCTCTCATTCCTCCATTTAAAGGATCCATGCAAGCTTTTAGTATCTCATTTATGCTCAAATTTACCAACACGTCTAGCTTCTCTTTTGATAGGAATTAA
Source organism: Cryptomeria japonica (assembly GCF_030272615.1). Lineage (NCBI taxonomy): Eukaryota > Viridiplantae > Streptophyta > Pinopsida > Cupressales > Cupressaceae > Cryptomeria > Cryptomeria japonica. The sequence continues at coordinate 541,347,204 of NC_081410.1, forward strand.
TCTAATAAGCATTTTAGGCTATTTCCTTTATCATTATCTTAGATCATTAACTAGTATATCATGTTAGGATAGTATTGCTACTAACCTTGTCATCTTATAATCTAGTTTATTGCATTTGTAGAATCATGCATAGATAGGATTCATGTCATATTCAAATCAATCTAAAGCATCCCTCGTTCTTTCATTCATCATCCCTAAGCCACTTTGCTCATTGATCTGAGAGCAAAGGCATTGGCCTAAGGGACTTTGTGAGATAGAGAACCATGGAACCAATCTTGGGAAGTTGAGTCATTCTTCATGACTCCATAACTTGCACCAAGAAGTCTTGTGGGTGTGTGAACAAGCTCTTTGAGACTATATTTTCACATTTTAAGTTTCATCGACTCGCTTTTCCTACACACATTTTTGGCGCCCACCATGGGGCACGACCCCATTAATCAAATCGATTTGTAAAAATAATTACTTTTGCAGGTACGTGGGAAACAAGAATCAGCACATAGAGAATATCCCTTAATGCATCTAGTTAATCTTCCAGCGCATTCGGCTCACTGTTTAGCGTGTGGGACTCATTCCCCAGTGCGTAGAGACCATATCGTAGCGCATCATCTCTACTAACATTTTCTTATAGGTCTCACCGCGGGAGGATAGCAGAGCAGCGCATTCAGAAAACAATTCAGCGTGTCAGGTCTGTCCGATAGCGCATCCTGACTATCTTGTAGTGCGTACAGTCTTTTCTGTAGCGCATCATAGACAAAGGCAAAATTAAAAATTGTAACCGAATGTGAAATTATACTTGTTGAAGTTCACAAAATCTACAGGTTTTTCTAACTGTTTTACTTGGTATTTTTGCAGGTTTTTTTTACAGTTTATTGCAGATGGGAGCTTAGTTTTATTTCTAGAATCCTAAAAAAGTTTAAATTGTTACTAACTTATTTAAGTTAGTTAGAATTTAGAGTTTTTTAAAAAAAATTCTTTTATTTAAGTTAGTTAGAATTTAGAGTTTTTTTTTTAAAAATTGTTGGATAAAATTGAACTCACTTTGTTTGGGCTTTAAAAAGAACCACAAAACAATCCTTTTTGTTTTTCCTAGGAAGACATAATCTTCAATTGGGTTTTAAAAAAAGAACAAAAAGCAATTTTTCAAGTTTTGAAATCAAAAGGACTTAAAAAAAAACTTCACCATCCTTTGGTGCATAAAAGGATCCATTCTTAGTTTTAGCAAAGTAAAGAATCACACAAGTCCAAAAGTCATTTGCAACTAAAGAGGGAAAATCTTCCCCTTTTCAAATCGATTTCTTTTGTTGACCAAACATCACATTTATTTTGTTGACCAGGTTCTTTTTCAAATAGATCAAAAAATCATTGCCTTGAAAGAATAAAATAAACACCATGTTTTTGTGGAGCAACATCTCCATATAGAGTTAGCAAATCACTGCTTTGAAAAGCTAAAAAGAACTTGTGTGCTTTATCTCAAAAGTGGAAGGAATATGCTCTCCCCTTAACTGGGTGATCAAAAGGCCAGACCACTCTTACGCTTTCAGTCATACAGCATTTAAATCCTTTAGTAGGCCTGTCTTCTCGAGGGGTTGATAAACTCTTAAAGCCATTCTTTGGCCGGTGTGAAGGGAACGACCTAAGTGGGAAACGGCTTTGAAGCCAAGTGTTCCAACCCACTATAATCAAAAGTGGAAAGTGACGAAAGTGTTTTTCAACAGTTGCGTGCAGCGATTAGCCTTCCCCCAGTATCCTTGAGATACGTAAAGCCTTTGTTATAAATGTTGGGAAGCCTCCTGAGGGAGTTTATCACTGACAACCGAACGGGAAGCCTGATTATGAACCTTAGCATAGAAACTTTGAGTCGAGTCAGTATTCAGACATTTGCAATATCATAGTGCAAGGGTGGGGAAGAATCTACCCCCAAGATCGCTCACCATATATCTCCCAAGATAACTACTCAATTGTGAAGCAATTCACTTTGGGTTAAATTCTAGCAAAAGGCAAAAAAATAGGTGCCCCCTAGGGGGTGACATAGTTGTTTGAGCTAACGAAGTATTGAAACTAGTGGGCTATGATATTGCTAATGACCCTTGAATAAAGAGTCTGACTGAAGTGCATGTTGTATCTAAACTTGTTAAAACATTGAGGATTTGAACACATCCTCGCAGAACATACACTTATTGTTTAGATTAAGCAAAATGGTTGTCTCTTTGGTGTCGTGCTTTCATTTGTTACTTCAAAAAATCATCTATCAGCACTCAAAACTCAAAGCAAAATTCCAAAAATCGCAGAAAAACAACCCAGTCAAAATATCAAGGCAGTTTAGCACGTAAGAGCAACTTCTTAGCATGTGGAAACCATCTTTTAGCGCATTAAGTGTTAACATTAGCACTTCATCTGAATCCAAAACTAGTAGTTTCAAGTAGCGCTTTTTGAAAACAGTTTAGTGCATTGGAGCATCATCTTAGCGCATGGAAATCAAACCTTAGTGCGTAGGGTTTAACAGTTAGCGCATTGGCGGCCCATATTAGCGCATAACCTTTTGAACTGAGACAAAATCAGAATAAACCAGTTAGTGTGTAGCAAGGGGTAGCGTAGCGTGTGGAGTCTTTTTGCTAGCGCATTGAGAACTTTCTATAGCACATTTCATCTATGTTTTAGCGCATAGTCAAAACCCAGAAAAACAGGGGGCAAAACAAAGGTCATTTTTGAAAAATTTGAAAACATTTTAGAAGCTTTTCTTCCTTAGCCTGAGCTTCATCGAACAGAAAACCAAAAGCAAAGTATCAAAAACTATTCTCAAAACAAGTTTTTCATCGAACAAAGTTGTCCAAAATCTGAAAACTGGTCGCAAGATAACACATCTCTCCTATCAAAATCGGGAAACATCATCACAAGTATCAAATAGGTCCTTCAACCAAATAGATTTCTATCCCAAAACACACTTGTTTTAAAACTCCAAGTTGTCAAATCAAGTTTCCATATCGGGAAATCTCGTATTCCATATCATTTGACACACTTGGTCGTGGGGGGGCATCTAAACCTTCATTTTGATAAAGTAAAACTTGAGTTTCCAAAACAAGCTAAACTGAATCCAAAACAAATCAAAGGAAACCACTGATCGCTTGTGTATGACTAATCCTCATATTCTAAGAAGAAAGAGTATTTATCATAACACTAAGTTGAAGAAACAACAACCCAGTTCTCTGAAAATTTCCAAACGGAATAAATTTTTATACATCAATCGCCAACTCTTCAAATCTCATCGAACATTTCTTTGTCATATGTGCTTGTATCTTCAAGAAAAAACAAACGAATTTGACAAGGAACCATTGAGGAGTAGAGCATTCTATCAAAAATCAGCATTCTATCGACGCCTAAATCAAGGAGGACAGATTAATCCGGCCTTCTTTCCCGAAGAGTGCATCACTTACAACATACCCCGATTTGAACCACCAACCCCTGAACAAAACATCGAAGAGGAGTTCATTCCTTTTATCACAGAAAGCTTTTATTAGATGTCTGTTGTTACTCGCTCTCAATAAAACAAACAAAGTGAAATACAACCAGAGTCCAGCATGAATCGAAGATTATCAAATCCTTTCGAACATCCAAATCTAGAGGACACCGAAATTTTTGAGGAACTCCTCCAGGAGTGTCAAGAAAGTGCTTCATTTCAAAAACTTGTGGAAAGACTCATGGAAAGCGATAAAGAAAAATATCTACTCATGCTCACAAGCAAAGGAGTTAAACTTCCTGAAGACTTTGACACTGACATTTTTAGAACAGGATCTTGACATTATAACTATCAAGAATGACAAAGAGAGGAAGAATCATGTGACCCTAAGCAAGATATCCCTGAGAAAAATATCCCTAAGCAAAATATTCCTGAGCAACACATCCCAAAGCAAAACATACCATTCCAGACACCATTTTAGCTTAGGACTAATACAAGGGAAGAACCCTTCCCTCGACAAAATAATGCACCTTTGATTGCTCTCACTCAACAAATGCAAATGTTGCAAAGACAAATGCAAGACATGCAACAAGGGACAACAGTACGATACTCCTTGACTGAAATTTGTCCTTATCCTTTTGACGGACAATTAAACATGGTACCTTTTCCCCCAAACTCAGACATTCCCAAATTTGATAAATATGATGGGAAAAGTGATTCCCGTGATCATGTTCAAGAATTTTGTACGATGAGTCTTGAATTCGCCCATGATGATACATATTTGATGAGGTTATTCCCAAGAAGCTTGGGAGGGCAAACAATGGAATGGTTATCCAAAATCACACCTCCCGTCAGATCATTAGATTAACTAGTCAACAAATTCATAACTCAATATTCCTATAACATTCAACATGCTATCACTATGCTAGATGTTTGTAATACCAAGCAGAGAAACAATGAAACATTCATGGTATTCCTTCAACGTTGGTGACATATGGTTTCAAGATATCTTCATGATGTGCCCGAAAAGGAAAAGATGGAAATTTTCATCGACAACTTGAATAGTGAGATGAGTTATAGACTCAAACTCCAATGCATACCATCTTTTGCTAAATTGATTAAAAATGGCATCCAAGTAGAAGAGGCATGTGTCAAGAAAGGAACATTGAAATTCTTCAAAGAAGGAACAAATTCAGCCAACTACAACAACCAAAACAATAACAACTTAGACAAATCCAGGTTCTGGACCCGAAACAAAAACAACGAAAATGAAGGAGGAAATGAATCAAATGATCCAAAATCCAAGCAACCAGTGCTAGCGTTATTAGGAAATCCTCAAGCTACAAATAATCCCAAAGGTACTAATCAAGGCACTACCACTTATACACCGAATACCAATCAAGATCAACTCAACACAAACAATACCCAAAACAATAACACCAATCGAGGACCTAATCAAACTCACGAGGCAACTCAAACAACTTTCAAAAATGCATTTACACACCACTAGGACAATCCTTGGAGTCAGTATTCAGAGAACTCCTGGCAAACAAAATTATCTCCTTACTAGCAATTAGCAACTTTGAACCACAAATCAAACCACCCTGGTGGAATGACTCTCACTTTTGTGATTTTCATCGCAACAAAGGTCATCAAACAAATGATTGCATGAGACTGAAAAACATTGTTCAAGACATGATTGATAGAGGTGATTTAACAGTTGATGGTCTCAAGACAAATGGTGACCATGAAGCCTTTAAAAATCCTCTTCCAAACTACAACAAAGATGGAGCTTCAACCTCAAACAATACACGTGGAGCTCGTATCAATCACATATACAATAACACCATCAATCATTCATCAGTTGAGGACAATCAAGTTAATGTTATCACAATCAAAGACAAGCGTGAATATGAATCTGTCAACGTAACAACCAGAGCTCAAAAATATGTCTTGAAGGGGCATATGTCAACAGAAAACACCATACCCAAAATTCAATATGATCTAGTCAATCAACTGCGCAAAACTCCTACTCAAATATCCATAATAGAGTTGCTGAAACTTTCACCAAAACACAAAGACATATTGGAACAAGCGTTATTGAAAACAAATGTACCTCAGGATCTGGATGCTAACAAATTCCAAGCCATGGTAGCTCATATGACAGGGCCTCATAACCTCACTTTTTCTGAGCATGATAATATCTCATTGAGCCATCTACACAATACTCCACTCCACATTGAAGTCTTGGTCTACAAGCATCGAGTCAAAAGAGTATTAATAGATGGAGGAGCTAGACTCAATATATGTACCTTAAAACTTATCTGTGCATTAGGCTTCTCTGAGAAATCTATTGATCCACAAAAAAAGATCACTATCAAAGCATATGATGATGAAGAAAGATCATCTAAAGGAACAGTAATGTTGCCAATTCAAGTGGGACCAATACAAAAGGACACTATGTGCCAAGTCTTGGACATAGACCTCACATACAATATCTTATTGGGTCGACCTTGGATACATGAAATGCAAGCAATACCTTCTACTTATCACCAATGTGTTAAGTTCCCTTACAAAGGATAGGAGATTTCTATATCAGCAGATCATAATCCATTTCAACATTGTAATGCTATGGGGGCAGCCCAAGACAACTTGGTTCCACATAATAGAGAAAAACAAAGTTACTCAGCACCAGATCGTCAGCAAGAAAAGTCTACATCACTCTCTATGGATTTCAAGCAGAAAATGAAAATCAAAGAGCAAGGCATGGGAGAGTACTCTTTGGAACCCTTGTGTTTGGACAACTTACCAGCATCGCCTAAATCTCATGGATTACCTACAGCATCAACGCATCAAGCAACTCAGCCCATCACCAAGTTTGATGGCACATTTATCCAACTAGGCACTCTAGCACATGAATCAGAGGAAAAGGACATCCTTAGTTGGTTGTACAAGGATGAGGAAGAAGACAAAGCAGCTACTGTGGAGGTAGCTATACCAACACACCTGTATGGAAAAGACTACTTGATCATGCAACAAATCGGATATAATGGCAAAGGACCTATTAGTAAGCGTCAGGAAGGCATCACATAACCATTAGATCCTCCTTCACAATTCAGTAAAGACAAAAAAGGATTGGGCTATGAATACACTTTACCACCAAGGAAAACACCAAGCAAATACCAAAAACCTCAGTGGAAAGCAAAGAAGAAATACAAGGAGGACTCCTGGCAGGAGGCACTATTCGAGTCAGCTGAGACTATACGCAAAGAACGTGAAAATCAAGAACGACAACAATATCAAAGGAAGCCCGTCACATAAAAGAAGGAAACATCTACTGCAGAAGTGCATCATATTCAAGAACCAATATCTAACAAAGAAGAATCATCTCCTAGTAACATCATTCCTCCCCAAGGAGAAACAATATATGAACAAATACAAAGAGTGGAAGTAGGATCTGACACAGAATCAAAGAAAACTATCAAACTTTTATCAATCATCAAAGACCTATTCTCACCCTACAACATACCAGTCCACAGCATGGCCAGAATCTGGGATAATACCTCCAAGACTGATTCCAATGAATATGAATGGGGCAGCTATTCTAATGTTACTGAAGATATTTTTGCAAATGATAGTCATACACCCATCTCTCAAGAAGAACACGGCACAGAATCTAGACCACTTGAATTTGGTCCACAAAATATCTATGACGCCAAGGAAAATGAGCAGCGACATTACGAGCAAGTCTATACTAAAGATGATACCATCGAAGACCTTGACGAAATCCTTAACTTCTTTTAACACCTAGGCCAATCACAATGATACCTCCATCTTGACACTTATAGCAACTGAACTTGATCCACCTAATGACTCCTTACCACTTGTCTTTCCTGACCTCATAGACTAGGATGAACCTAAAACTCATGATATACCAATTTTCCCAAATGACGAATCCATTATCCATTACTTATGTACCATTAACCCGGAAACAAACTCTACCAGTGAACAAGGTAACAACATCTACAATCAGGGGAGTGCCAAGTCTCTCAGTCGCAAAAATGACCAACATAAAAGATCTAATACTGAAAACCAGTCAATGGCAGCAATAGATCACAAAAAAAATAAAAATAAAGGACGCATCTGAGGGTGAAAACCTTTGTAAGGCACCTAAAGATGGGAGACTTGACACACTTCCTTAGCATTACCACAAGTGATCACCCATATTGATTGAGCCCACTCAATCAATCAACATTGGTACTACAGAAGCAGCCAAAAATATACACCTTGCAGAATCTTTGACAGAGGAAGAAAGATCAGAGTTTATCAAAAAATTTAAAGAAAAGCAAATCAACTTTGCTTGGTCATATGTAGATATGTCTGGGATTGATCCACAATTAATCATGCATCACCTATTCATTACTCCAAGAGCTAAGCTAGTCAAGCAAAAACTGTGAAAGATGAATCCACATGTGGCACTCATGGTTAAAGTTGAGCTGAAGAAACTATTCATTCGACCTATCGACTATGCTGAATAGATTTCCAACATTGTCCCAGTATCAAAACTAGATGGCAATATTAGAATATCCATTGATTTTAGAGATGTCAACAAAGCATGTCCCAAGGATGACTTTCCTTTACCCAGTATCGACATAATTGTAGACCTCATAGTAGGCCATGCAATGCTATCACCAATGGATGGTTTTTCAGGCTATAATCAAATCAAGATAGCCTCGGAGGATCAAGATAAAACAGCATTTACCTGTCCCTGGGGAACATACTGTTGGAATGTCATGCCTTTTGGCTTAAAGAATGCAGGAGCAACTTATCAACAAGCAATGACAACAATCTTTCATGACATGATGCATACCTTCATGGAAGACTATGTGGACGATTTACTAGCTAAATCATTCACCAGAGCAGATCATTTAAACATCTTAGAAAAGATTTTTGATAGATTGGAGAAGTTCCAAGTCAGGCTCAACCCTAAGAAGTGTGTCTTCGGGGTTACATCAGGCAAATTACTAGGCTACATAGTTTCAGCTAAGGGTATTGAAGTGGATCCAGCAAAGGTACAAGTCATTATGGAGATGCCACCACCAAAGAACATCAACTAGCTCAGATCTCTACAAGGACGGCTCCAATCAATCAGGTGATTCATCTCTCAACTAGCAGATAAAAGTCTACCATTCAATAATTTTCTACATAAAAATGTACCATTCATATGGGAAGCCAAATGTGTGGAATCATTCTATCAAATCAAGCAATATCTAATGAACCCACCAGTTCTAGTACCACCGATAGCAGGGAAGCCACTCATTCTCTACATTTTAACGAAATAAATCTCACTAGGGGCATTATTAGCACAAGAAGATCAACAAGGCAAGGAACGAGCTATATATTACATCAGCGGGACATTGAACAGATACGAACTCAACTATACATTCATTGAGAAGGCTTGTCTAACAGTGGTATTTGCCTCTCAAAGGTTCCAACACTACATGTTAGCTCACACAATTAAGCTAATTGCAAAAATTGATCTTCTCAAATATTTACTCAACAAGGCAGCTCTTACAGGAAGATTGGCTAAATGAGTCATGATTCTCAGTGAATTTGATATCCACTACATAGAGCGATGAACTATCAAAGGAGAAGCAATTGCAGATCAACTGGCTGAAGAACCACTACTTGGAAAACAACCTATGGAGATCGAATTTCTAGACAGAGATGTTCTTGCTATTTCCACCAAGCAATGGACTTTATACTTTGATGGATCCTATATGCAACATGGCTCAGGTGCGGGCATTCTGTTCATCACTCCTGAAGGGCACACCATACCAAGATCATATTGGCTAATGTTTCCATGCACAAATAACATTGTTGAATATGAGGCACTGGTTATAGGCATCAAAATGGCCATGGAATGGAGAATCACTGAATTAAAAGTCTACGGAGAGTCACAACTACTCATCAATCAAATCAACAATGACTACCAGATGAAGGACGACAAGTTGCTACCATACAAGCGAATGGTGGATGATTTCAAACAATATTTTGTACACATCACCTTCGAACAAATACCAAGGTTGGACAATAGAGTAGCCGATGTAATGGCTACTATCGCTTCACTACTGCAAATTCCAGAGCAATGGAATCGTTACGAGTTCTAGTAGAGCAACTATTCTCCCTGGCCTATGACCATTTTGATTCCCATGTTATCTATGCCTTGACCGGTTCTGAATCTCCATTATATGGACCAATATACAACTATCTTAAGAGAAATATCTTATCCATTGACCTCTCTCAAAACTAAACATTCAACTTTATCCGGCAAGCCGGCCGTTACACTCTCACTATTGATAGTTTGTACCATTGAGGTCTACATGGTACTCTTCTTCATTACCTTGATCGTAATGAATTTGACTCCGCTTTACAAGAGCTTCATGAAGGTATCTGTGGGACACATTCAAGTGGTCCTACTCTTGCTAAAAATCTTCTAAGAATGGGATATTACTGGCCGACAATGGAAAAAGACTCTTATCACTTTGCAAAGAAGTATCCTAAATGCCAAATCCATGGCCATCTTATTCATGCACCAGCATAGGAACTAAAGCCATTCACAACATCCTAGCCCTTTTGCTAGTGGGCACTGGACTTAGTCGGCAAAATTCATCCTTCATCTTCAAATGAACACAAGTTCATTATAACTGCAACAAAATAGTTTACCAAGTGGATTGAAGTGATCTCCATGACCACAGTAACTGGGAAACAAATAGCCTCTTTCATCCTTAATTATTTGATCTGCAGATATGGCATCCCAAGTTCCATCATCACAGATAATGGATGACCTTTCAAGAACCAGGATGTGCGAGAACTATGTGAAAATTTCAAAATCCAACATCATTTCTCTACACCTTACTACCCACAGGGGAATGGTCAGGCAGAAGCATCTAACAAAACAATATTGAAAATCCTAAAGAAAGTAGTGAATGATGCAGGCAAAGATTGGCATATACAACTCAATCCAGCAATTTGGGCATATAGAACTAGCATCTGCACACCTACGGGGGCTACAACATATTCCTTGGTGTATGGATCAGAAGCAATTTTACCATTAGAGGTGGAAATTCCATCTCTCAGTGTCTCTTTGAAAGGCCTAATTCCAGATGAAGAGTATCGAGTCAACCGACTACAAGAGCTATAACTTCTCGATGAAAGACGCCAATGTGCCTACACTCATCTCAAAGCATATCAGCAATGCATGTGCAGAAGCTACAACCACAAGGTCATTCCCAAAAAATTTTAAATTGGTGACCTAGTACTCAAGGAAAATCCTAGAAATCAACAAGATCGGGAAAAGAAAGGGAAATTTGAACCTAACTGGTTAGGTCCCTATGTCATCATATCAGCCTATGGATCAGGCACTTATCAGCTAACAACTTCAGAAGGATATGTGCTCGATGAACCAACTAACAACATCCACCTAAAAAAATACTACACTTGAGTGGTCTAATGCACGGAAAAGTCAAAAAATAAAAAAAATAAAAAATCAGGAAAAAGCAAATAAAAAGGTACAATAAAAGCAACTGGTAAAAACCTGGCAACAGGCACTATTGTGAGAGGGCAGCTCCTCTATATATCTTTTACTACCATATTGTTATATCCACAGTTGAACACTATCATCCATCGCCTGACATTTTATCACAATATCCATCCAAGACATACTTAGCGTAGTCACTATCTCAGTTTATCTGCCTATCCTTTCGCCGCATCTCACCATGGCTTGGTGATCACTGTATATATCCACATTAAGAGGATCATTTAGTTAGGGGCAGTATCAATTAGCACTCACAGCACATTCAAGATGTCACAAACTTGTAGCCAACTCAGAACATCATATCCAACAACCCAAACTCAACAATCGCAAAACCACACATTGATCATTTAACGGGATTCACAAAATATGATGGATGATTTTCTGAAGTATCAAATATGGCATCTTGCATAAATTTTTCACTATTTTTGTACTTGAACTTTTTTGAATTATTGGATCCTCTACATTTTCTCAACAATGCTTCATGCTAGAGAAAGTCGTAGGGACTCCAATACTTTTTAGTTTTATGTCTGTGAGGTGATCATTTGTACTGTGTAGATACTTGTCTCGAGACGTGATTCAAAACATATCACTAAAGACATTATTCCACTTTACACATACAAATAGTTTAATCTTGTCTGTTTATACGCAATCCGCACTCAAGTCATCCTAGTTCAATTATACCTTGATGCTTGTGCTATCTTGCAAAATCAAAAATCATGTAAATTTTTCTCAGGTCATTATGGTTCAATTATACCATTATGCTTGTATAAATTTTCAACATATCCCAAAACAAATCAATGCTCAATGATGATACCTACAAAGAAAGCAAACAACATGTGGTTGTACAGGGAAGACGAATACAGAATGAGGATGCTCAAATCAAATAGTTGCATATCATTTTATAATTAGTTGCATATCATTAACAGCATATCATATCATACATCTCATTTTCAAGATACATCTCACAGCATATCATATCATACATCTCATTTTCAAGATACATCTCACATCATATCAATATCATACATCTCATTTTCAAGATACATCTCGCAGCATATCACTATCAAACATCTCATTTTGAAGATACATCTCATAGCATATCATATCATACATCTCATTTTCAAGATACATCTCACAACATCATGCATTATCACATCATATTCATCACATATTAAATCACATGCATCTATCTAAGCATTGCATCATCATAAAAAAAAAATCATATAGAAAGCATAATTCATAACAAATCACATAAGGATCAAGGAAAATGGTGTCGTATATATCTCAAAAAATGATCAATGTAAAAAATATGCCATGTCTGTGCCAATGCAACAAAATGATCAAAATACAATAGAGACAACGTCTCTTAGGTATGACTATCTCCTGAAGGAGACGGTCTTGCTGCAGATGTCCCAGCACCTGGATCTCCAGGTGGATCCTATCTAGGAGGCCCTATCACACCTCTGCTCTCTATCCTCGACCCCATCTCTCAAGATCGACTGGATCTCGACACTGTGAAACTCTGCACGCGACGCTCCCTGGGCAATGCATCCTCATAATGTCTCTGATAGTACTCTGCCTCCTTGGCTCTCAAAGCCATCTCTCTCAAGGTGTCTCTCATCGGGCCACCTATTATCACTCTTTGCAAACTCACTGCGAGCTCCTCTGCTGAACCCCGATGCTCTATCTTTGTATCCCACTCTGTGGTCAACTGAATAATCTGACACTGATGCACCAACAACTGTGTCTGCAACTACTGCATAGACAATTCCAGAGATCTAATATGTGCATCCTTCAGATGCATCAAAATCTGCATCTACAGGGGTACCTGTGAAGGGGTACACCCTATCCCTCTGCCTGTCCTTGGTGCTAGTGGAGGTAAAACATCTGACCTCCTCCTTTGGGTCGATCGTCTGAAATCATCATACCCTCCCACCACTACTATCACCTCTCCAACCCTCTCCTCACCCCTAGCTCTAATAGCCAAACCTCCTCTCCCTCTATCCATCACAACCCGCCGCACTGCTCTCTCCACCTGTATCTCTCTATCACTACCATCTCCACCCCTATCTCCTCTCCTCCCCCAATCCAATCTCCCCCTATCCCCTCACCGACCTTGGCCACCTCCTCCACCATCTTCACCATCGCCTCCTCCTCCATCACCACCTCCCTCATCTACCTCCTCGCCAGCCTCTCCCCATCTCCCTAGCCTCTTGGGTTGATCATCCTCATCATCATCAAAAGCGGGAATCATCTCAGCTGGATCCGATATTCTGCTCAGTGCACGCACTGCAAAGAGTGCTGCAAACTCATCAGTCATCCCTGCATCCACTATCTCAGGGGCATAATCTCATATCTGGCTGGGTAAATGAAATAACTCCTCCACGATCGTCGTGCTATCAATCATGGGTCCCCACTCTAGAATATCCTGTCTCCGTCGAGCATATAGGCAGGCTCCCTGTGGAATCCCCTATTGTCGTCCATACTACCACAGCACCCGGCTATGCAAAAACCTCTCAATAACAAAGGGCATCCGCTCTATTAGATACCTGGACATATATACATAGGGCATCTCCTTCCCATCCTCTACCCATACCTTGCAACATGTATATGGTCACCAGACGACCGTATCAATATCATCCAAAACTCTCCTCCAGTGCTCTAGTTTTCCCAACTTACGCTAGACAACTATCCCTCGATATTTGTATGCATACGCACACCCAACAGGCCTATTTCTATCCACCAGTGGCCTAGCTACAGGAATATGCTCCCATGCCCATACCTGTAGCAATGTGACTCCAGCGGATAGATTGTCATATCCCAAATATACCACCTGATGCAAATCCCTGTATAAGTGGGCTAGCATAGCCGACCCCCATGCAAAGCAGCGACCCTGCATCACCATATCCTCTAAAACCAACCCCTATCCTACTGTCAGTCCCTTTGACCTACGGTCGGGACATAAGAAACCACCTATAAAACCTCCTAGCACTGATGGTAGGGGAGCGTAATCTAAATATAAGAACTCTTGCCAGGGGATCTCGTATCCACAAACTATATCATCCTGTAGAATTTGACAAAGTGTCTTTATCCCACCCTCCTCAGTCTGCTCATAAGGTAGCAATGCACCTACCATAGGAATCTGCAGAATTCGGTAGCAATCCTCAGGCATGACTATGATCTCGCCTATCGCCAAATGAAAGGTGTTCGTATCATTGTGCCACCTCTCAGCTAAAGTCATCAATAAACCTCGGTTAACAATAAACCGAGGCATCTCTAACAATGAGGACAGGCCACACCTCTCAATAATATCTCTATCAGCCTATGTCAATCATGGTATTAATGACCACAGTCTCGAAAATCGCTCTCGCGACTGAACCACTCCAATGCACTCCTGTCACAAAGCAAAACAAGCCCAATATCAGTTTCCTCTTCAAAACAATTCATATCCAAATAAAATTCATATCAACTTGAAACTTTGAAAATCTAATCAAGTTCCATATCATATCAATCCATTTTCATATCAAATCATTGAAGAGGGGAAAATATATTAGAAGGTCAAATGATCAAAAACATAATGAAATAAACATGCAAAATGCTAAAATATCATGAAAAGACCATTTCACCTTGCTATTTTACCTTCTCCTTCAGATTGAGCTTGATGAAGTGAAGGCGCCCCTTGATAATTCTCCACTTGATGTGCTCCTTTGATTGTTGGATGTGGATGGCTCTCCAATGTTATGCACAAATGGAATGGATTTGGAAAATGATAAGGATGAGATGATCAAGTTGCCAAGATGATTTCTTGGGCTCAAAAGGGCAGCATAAGCTTACTGGATTTTGAGATGTCTCTGAATGAAGAGATGGAGCCCTTTATTTATATGAAGAGGGGAGAAAAAAGGATGGCTAGGATGGATTCGAGATGAAGGGCTAGGATTTACTTGTGAGCTCACACAAGGTCCAAGAGAGGGTGTGGAGACCAAGAAATATGCCTTAAAGGCATTTCATATCTCCACACTCCACAAGGTGCATTGGAGGAATTAAAAATTCTCCAAAAAAGGATATCATGGGGATTGGAGGAATAAAAAAGAATTAAAAATTCCTTGGGAGAGGGGATGCCTGGAGGAATGTGAGATTTCAAAAATCTTACATTTACCTAGGAAAAGAGTATTTAAAAGCAAGGAGTTGACTTTGTGATTCATTAAGAAGGGGATTAGAGGAAATGTTATGTGGAATTAGGATGATTTGACTAGGAGAGAGAATGAGTGGAGGGAATAAAAAAAATTAGAAGAATAATGTTAAGTGAGTTTAGGGAGTTTCTAGAAGAATTTATTAGGTTAATGATGAATTAAGAAGATGATTTGTAGGAATCATGTAGGTTAACTAATTAATTGAAATTAATTAGCTAAGAGGAAGATTTGTAAGGATTTGATTTTTTAGAAGAATAAACAAAGGGATTGATTTATTAAATAAATCAATCACATGCTATAGTGACAATATTAATTATATTTAATTAATATTGAGGAGAATTTGAATTAACATAATTAATTCATTAATTATGTGAGGAATTAAAAATAATTATTTTTAAGTGTGTACAATCATATCAGCTTGTAACACAACTCAAGTTTCACATTCATATCAGCTTGTAACACAACTCAAGTTTCACATTCATATCAACTTGTAACACAACTCAAGTTTCACATTCATATCAACTTGTAACACAACTCAAGTTTCACATCCATATCAGCTTGTAAAACAACTCAAGTTCCATAATCATTGCAGCTTGTAAAACAACTCAAGTTCAACATATATATCAACTTGAAATGGTGGGGCTTCTTGCCTGTAGTGCCTACAACCTAGGTTCAAACCCCGCGGGTTCGTCTCTACCATGTTGACAATGGAGCATGTTTGTCCATGGGGAGAACCTTGGAGAAATGGTGGGGCTTCTTGCCTATAGAGCCTACATCCTTAGTTAAAACTGTAGCTAGGAAATGTGGAAATCATCAAAGCAAATCAATATTAGCCTAGTTCAATCACGAAAACTCAATTGCAATGATAACAATCCTAATTACACTCAATAAAGATATGAAAACAAGACATCAATTCAAACACAAACCATTGCAAACTTGAATGTCTCCTTCATGTGGCTCCATTGTCCTTCTTTCTCCTTCAAATAGCTTTGTTGTGGATCTCACCTACTAGTGCATGAGCATGATGTGAAATCAAGTAGACAAGATGATAGCGCAAGAATACTCGAAGCATGATTGATTCGACCAAGGATCAGGGACCTTGATTGAAGAAATTCATCCAATTTATAGACAAATTGGAGAAAAGACAAGATTAGCATGAATTAGATTCAAATGGAAATTGCAAATCAAGAATGACAAACATGACAAATTTGCACTTTCTATGCAAAATTGATTGATTGATAATCTTGACAAAATTATGACAAATTTCTATGTCAAAATTGATTGATTGTCAATTATGACAAATTATGACAACTTTGCTATGTCATTCCCATGAAATTAGGAGAAATATAGGAGAAAATTGAAATTAGATGAATTAGAAATTAGGAAATTAGGAATTAAGTGAATTAATTAACAATTTTTCATTTATTAATTAATTCACAAAGAGGGGTGAATTAGTTAGCCAATTAAATAAACATTTAATTGTGACAAGAAGACTTAGAATAAATAAATAAATTATTTAACCTAGAGGGAGAAATGACAAACAAGGTTAAATGAATAAATCATGAAACCCTAGAAGATGAATTAGAAAATGCAAGAATGACAATTAGGTCTTGACAAAGGATAATTGATGTCGATTCGATTTGATCATGATTCTGACTAACAAAGGACCAATGTTGACAAACGATTTGATTGATAAATGCACCAATTGACGAGGAACAATGACTAATTGATCCATATTGACATGATTGAGAAGGACGATGATCGATGACAAATTGATCGCAAGATGACAAGATTGAAAATGACAACGATCGATGACAAATCGATCGCAAGACGACATGATTGATGACAATTTGATCAAAGGACAAGGATCGATGATGAATCGATCACAAAATGACGAGATTGAAAAGAGGA
This sequence comes from Cryptomeria japonica, assembly GCF_030272615.1. NCBI lineage: Eukaryota > Viridiplantae > Streptophyta > Pinopsida > Cupressales > Cupressaceae > Cryptomeria > Cryptomeria japonica. The sequence continues at coordinate 541,364,356 of NC_081410.1, forward strand.
CAAAACCCTAATTAGGATTGACGATGTCCAAAATGATGACAAATTAACACGCACATTGATGCGACAGGATAAGATCGATCAAAATCATGACTGAAGATTGCTATCGACAAGACCAAATTCAAAAGCGAGACAAATGAAGAATGCGGAAGAAAGACTCGATGCTTGCAAATGATAAAGACCAAGTGCGAATCATAGGAGAAATGTTACTGCGACGCAAAAACCCTAAAATAAGGCAATGCGCAAATGTTAAAGTACAACTACCGCAAGCGTTGACCATTTTTAGACGTCTACACAAACCATACAATTTTTGGGGATGACCCTTTGGTGAAATGGTGGGGCTTCTTGCCTGTAGTGCCTACAACCTAGGTTCAAACCCCGCGGGTTCGTCTCTACCATGTTGACAATGGAGCATGTTTGTCCATGGGGAGAACCTTGGAGAAATGGTGGGGCTTCTTGCCTGTAGAGCCTACATCCTTGGTTCAAACCATACAATTTTGGGGATGACCCTTTGGTGAAATGGTGGGGCTTCTTGCCTGTAGTGCCTACAACCTAGGTTCAAACCCCGCGGATTCATCTCTACCGTGTTGACAATGGAGCATGTTTGTCCATGGGGAGAACCTTGGAGAAATGGTGGGGCTTCTTTCTTGTAGAGCCTACATCCTTGGTTCAAACCATATAATTTATGGGGATGACCCTTTGGTGAAATGGTGGGGCTTCTTGCTTGTAGTGCCTACAACCTAGGTTCAAACCCCGTGGGTTCGTCTCTACCGTGTTGACAATGGAGAATGTTTGTCCATGGGGAGAACCTTGGAGAAATGGTGGGGCTTCTTACCTGTAGAGCCTACATCCTTGGTTCAAACCATACAATTGTAGGGGATGACCCTTTGGTGAAATGGTGGGGCTTCTTGCCTGTAGTGCCTACAACCTAGGTTCAAACCCCGCGGGTTCGTCTCTACCGTGTTGACAATGGAGCATGTTTGTCCATGGGGAGAACCTTGGAGAAATGGTGGGGCTTCTTGCCTGTAGAGCCTACATCCTTGGTTCAAACCATACAATTTCGGGGATGACCCTTTGGTAAAATGGTGGGGCTTCTTGCCTGTAGTGCCTACAACCTAGGTTCAAACCCCGCGGGTTCGTCTCTACCGTGTTGACAATGGAGCATGTTTGTCCATGGGGAGAACCTTGGAGAAATGGTGGGGCTTCTTGCCTGTAGGGCCTACATCCTTGGTTCAAACCATACAATTTCAGAGATGACCCTTTGGTCAAATGGTGGGGCTTCTTGCCTGTAGTGCCTACAACCTAGGTTCAAACCCCGCGGATTCATCTCTACCGTGTTGACAATGGAGCATGTTTGTCCATGGGGAGAACCTTGGAGAAATGGTGGGGCTTCTTGCCTGTAGAGCCTACATCCTTGGTTCAAACCATATAATTTGTGGGGATGACCCTTTGGTGAAATGGTGGGGCTTCTTGCTTGTAGTGCCTACAACCTAGGTTCAAACCCCGTGGGTTCGTCTCTACCGTGTTGACAATAGAGCATGTTTGTCCATGGGGAGAACCTTGGAGAAATGGTGGGGCTTCTTACCTGTAGAGCCTACATCCTTGGTTCAAACCATACAATTGTAGGGGATGACCCTTTGGTGAAATGGTGGGGCTTCTTTCCTGTAGTGCCTACAACCTAGGTTCAAACCCCGCGGGTTCGTCTCTACCGTGTTGACAATGGAGCATGTTTGTCCATGGGGAGAACCTTGGAGAAATGGTGGGGCTTCTTGCCTGTAGAGCCTACATCCTTGGTTCAAACCATACAATTTTAGGGGATGACCCTTTGGTGAAATGGTGGGGCTTCTTGCCTGTAGTGCCTACAACCTAGGTTCAAACCCCATGGGTTCATCTCTACCGTGTTGACAATGGAGGATGTTTGTCCATGGGGAGAACCTTGGAGAAATGGTGGGGCTTCTTGCCTGTAGAGCCTACATCCTTGGTTCAAACCATACAATTTATGGGGATGACCCTTTGGTGAAATGGTGGGGCTTCTTGCCTATAGTACCTACAACCTAGGTTCAAACCCCGCAGGTTTGTCTCTACCGTGTTGACAATGGAGCATGTTTGTCCATGGGGAGAACCTTGGAGAAATGGTGGGGCTTCTTGCTTGTAGAGCCTACATCCTTGGTTCAAACCATACAATTTCGGGGATGACCCTTTGGTGAAATGGTGGGGCTTCTTGCCTGTAGTGCCTACAACCTAGGTTCAAACCCCGCGGGTTCATCTCTACCGTGTTGACAATGGAGCATGTTTTTCCATGGGGAGAACCTTGGAGAAATGGTGGGGCTTCTTGCCTGTAGAGCCTACATCCTTGGTTCAAACCATACAATTTTTATTTTGTGGAAAAATGGAAGGAGCAGGAGGAGAGGGAGGAGCGGGAGCTCAAAATTCAAATTTCCATCAAGGCAGAAACCCTAGTTCCAATGGTGAGAGCGACCAGATCAATGGTGTTGGTCCTAAGGAAGATAAGGACAAGCCCCCGAACCTCCTAGTTCCAGTTGCTGACTCACAGTCCGGTGGTACTCTATTTGTCGTGACAGCGGATTCCTCAGGTCATCTGGGGGTAGGGTCCAATGGGGGGCCTATGCCACTTGTTGACTCTGTGGATAACGAGAGGGAGGGAAGAAAGTGGTCTTCCCTTTTTGGATCTAGACCAACTGGTAAATCCTCCCTTCCTCCTGTTAAGAACATTTCTGACCCTTCTGGTGGTAAGTTTGCTATCTCCATCCCTAACCAAGTTCTAGACCATAATATTAACAGTATGTCGAACTCCTTAGTAGGGAAGTTTATGGGTCCGCGCCCAAATATTGAAGTTGTTAGGGCCTTTGTTAATCGAAAATGGGCACTATAAGGAAATGTAGAGGTCTCAGCTCTTCCCAAAGGTCTTATGTCTTTCTCTTTTTCATGTGAAGAAGATAAGGTTAAAATCTTGTGCGGAAGTCCTTGGATGGTGGGAAAGACAGCCCTAGTTCTAAGAAAATGGCATCCGAAATTAAATATGAATGATTCTATTCTAGCGCATGTTCCAGTATGGATAAAACTCCTAGGATTGCCTCTTGAGTATTGGGCAGAAAGCATCTTCTCTGGAATAGCAAGTTCTTTTGGTGAGTTGCTTTCTATTGACCCGGTCACTGCTTCAAAAAGAAGATTAACCCATGCAAGGTTCTGTGTTGGAGTAGCCCCTGAGGCAGATATGCCGGAACAAATTGATCTAGTTTCAAAACTGGGAACCTGGAAGCAACATATAGAATATGAAACTATTCCTTTTGCTTGTTTCCATTGTAAGAAGGTAGGTCATTGGGCAAAATCATGTCTGAAAAAGCAAAAGGCGGAGCCTAATCAGTTAAAACCTCATATTGAAAGCTAGAATATGCTAGAGAAAAGGGTGTGGCAAGTTAAAAACACATAAAATAAGGAAAAAAATCCAAATCGCTTTTCTCCTTTGGGGGAACAAAAGGAAGCCTCAAACTCTATCCTCGGCCCCACTGTTCAGGAGGCAGATAGGAATGAAACAACCAAAGCAAGTCCCATTAAAATTATGCAGAAAATGGATTTGAACGATCAGAATGATCCTCCAAAAGCAAAAGATGAAGTGGTGGATGACACATACAAAAATTAGGCAGTAGAAGCTAGAGACTATTAACCGGAGGAAGGTGAGATCCCAGATCCGCAAGTTGAAAGGATAGACTCTTCTGTAGCCATACCTAGTTTTGAAATACAAGAAGCCCAAAAGTGTGCAATTTTGGGATTGAGTCTTTCGAATTCGGATCAGCATTCAAGAATAGCAAACATTATTTCAACTGAGTCCAGAACTCCTAAATGGGGTAATGAAGATGAAATTTCCAAAATCCTAACCAATCCGGAAGTGCCTCCTGTGTCAAAAACGGAATGGAAGTAGCCTAAACATAGGAGTAAGAAAGTAGCAACACCCTCGATATTCTTGATTAGGAAATCCAGCAGAATTGCTCAAGGTTATGTGGGATACGTCTCCTCTTCCCCAGGGCGACCATCTAATCACAAAGTTAGAGACATGGAGGCCAGCAAGAACATAGCAGATGGAACTCAGAAAACTCTCAAGGAGCTGGGAATTGGTAAGTAACTATGAAGATAATCTCTTGGAATTTAAGGGGTCTAAACAATCTCCATAAACATGATATTATTAGGAATATGATAAGAGATAGCAATCCTGACATTTTTCTCATTCAAGAAACCAAAATGAGTAGAGAAAAAGTTGAATCTTAGAAGTTTTTCAAAAATGGTAAAATTAGTGGGGGAAGTTCTGAGGGTGCTTCTGGAGGCATTACTACCATCTAGAATCTTAACACTATTAAAGGCCAGGTCATTATTCAAGAAGGTAATTTTTCTTGTATCAAATTTGAGCATCTTAAAGATGGTTTTTCATGGGTTCTCACAAACATTTATGCTCCTAATACCTTAAAGGCTAGAAACTCTTTTTGGAAAAGGATAAAACAAGCTAGGGAAAGTTTCAAAAATCTAAGTTAGATGGTTATGGGGGATTTCAATATGCCTTTAAAAGAAGAGGAAAAATTTGGAGGTAGCCTGCCTCAGTTGGAAAGTAGAATGGCTCTCATGGATTTCATTAATTCTCTAGCTCTTAATGATTTGGAGATACAAGGTTGTAATTTCACATGGACAAATAGAAGAAATGGTAATGACCTTATTCAAGTGCGCCTTGACCAAACTCTTATTTCTGATGATTGGTACAGTCAGTATTTCTGTTCTTTATTTGCACATATTCAGGTTTGTTCCGATCACTTTCCAATTACTTTTAATGCTGATTTGATCAACAGAAGAAAAAACTATCCCTTTAGATTTGAAAAAATGTGGACTCTTCACCCTGATATTAAAAAGTATATTCAAAAATGGTGGAGTATCCAAGTGGAGGGAACGGCAATGTTCAAAGTGGTTAAGAAGCTCAAAAGTGTGAAGGACAACATCTGAATCTGGAATAAGAACAGCTTTGGGAATATATTTGAGGCTAAGAGTAAAATTCAGGAAAATCTAAAAGAGATACAGGATCAGATCCAGAAGGATGGTTTTAGTACTGTTTCTATTGCTGAGGAGAATGAGATTCTTAAGAAATACCATGATATTATAACTAAAGACGAAATGTTCTAGAAGCAGAGATCGAGATGCAAATGGCTCAAGGAAGGAGATAGGAATACAAGATTCTTCCATATGTCAACTATCAAACATAAAGCTGCCAACAGGATGAACAAATTAGTTGTGGATAGTGGGGAGTTGGTCAAGGAAGATGAAATAAGGAATGAAGCTAAGAGGTATTTCTTGGACCTCCTTTCGAGGGATCAAAGTCTGGATGTTGAAGCTCAGTCCTCTTTTCTTTAGAACATTCCTCGTCTCATTGATGCCCAAAATAATGTTTTTCTCGCTTCCATTCCTTCCACCTTAGAAATTAAAAATGTTGTCTTCTCCTTTGATGGAAACAAAGCTCCTGGTCCTGACGGCTTCCCAATGCTCTTTTTTCAAGAATTCCGGGACATTATCGGGACTGATGTTGCTAATGGGGTTAAGGAATTCTTTAGGGCTAGAAAACTCTTGAAGGAAATAAATGATACTTTTATTGCTCTTATCCCCAAGATTCAAGGTGTTGATTCTCTAGACAAGTTTAGACCTATTAGCCTCTGCAATTCCTTTTACAAGATCATATCTAAGGTCCTGACCTCTAGACTCTTGTCTATTCTCTCGGCTTTTATTAAACACCAGTAGAATGGGTTTGTTCCTGGAAGACAAATTCTCTATTCCATTATTACTATTCATGAGAATATTCACTCTCTTGTTAAAGCGAAGAAGCAGGGTCTCATCCTTAAGCTAGATCTCTCCAAAGCCTATGATAGGGTGGACTGGTCTCTTCTATAGAGAGTCCTTACTACTTTTGGGTTTGCCCCAAGAATTGTGGATCTTTTATCCCAACTTACCACTACTACGTCCTTTGTTGTCCTTGTCAATGGTTCTCCTTCAACCTTTTTCCAAGCTTCGAGAGGTCTTAGGCAAGGAGATCCTATCTCCCCCATCCTATTCATTATTATGGCAGAATGCTTTGGACAGACCATGGAAAATTTGGTGCAGATAGGATCCTTTAAGGGTCTCCAACCTTCTTCTGCTGACCTTATTTGTTCACACCAGCAATTTGTTGATGATACAATAATTATGGGGGATTCAAGCATCTTAGAAGCTAAAGTTCTGAAGAATACCTTGTGTAAATATGCTTCTGCAACGGGGCAGCTTATTAACTGGGCCAAAAGTGATGTCTTTTTCATTAACACTCCGGAGAGAAGACAACAAAGGATCAGCAGAATTTTGGAGTGTAAGATTGTTGACCTTCCTGCTACCTACCTTGGTCTCCCCATGGGCATTGCCCCTCCTGACTCCTATTGGAGTTCGTTGGTTGATAAATTTCACAAAAAACTTGCAGGTTGGAAAGGGGCTCTCTTAAGTCAAGCCGGTAAGCTCCTTCTTCTTAAGGCTACTCTTCAAAGTATCCCCATTTATGCTCTTAGCTTATTCAGAATTCCAGTCAAGTATGCTGAAGCTATTGAGAAAATTCAAAGAAGATTCCTATGGTCTGGGGTGGAGGAAAAGAAAAGAATGTCCTTGGTGGCATGGGAAAAAGAAAAGGTGGTCTGGGGCTTAGGAAGATTCTCACTTTAAATGAAGCTCTCTTGTCAAAACAAGTTTGGAGATGGTTTAAATTTGATTCTGAATGGTGCAAAATTTGGAGAAGTAAGTATTCTCTTATGTCCTCTTCTCTATCTTTTTTTCTTAATTCGGATCTTAGTATAAATGGATCTCATATCTAGAACCATGTTTCTAAATGTAAAGAGGTGTTTGCTAAAGGTGTGACATGGAAACTTGGAAATGGTAGAAAAGTGAGATTTTGGGAGGATCCCTGGCTTTTTGACAAACCCCTAATGGATTTCTATGAGTGGGCTTCCCATGCCCCCTCTTGTATTGGCTCTTTTGGTACCTCAGTGGCAGATTACTGGGATGGGAACAACTGGCAGAATATTGATAGTATTCATCCCAGTCTCTCCAAGCTCAAAACCCAACTGTCTGCTATCTGGCTGAATAAGGAAGAGGATTACCTGATCTAGAGATATAACCCCAAAGGTACCTTTAGTGTATCTTCGATGTATTGTATCCTCTCCCCCTCCCCTCCTATGAATCCTTTCTGGTCTAAAGCTTGGTTAAAAGGGCTAACTCCTAAAATCAATATGTTCTTCTGGACTATTCTCCAAAATAAGATCCTTACTGTTGACAACCTTAAATGTAGAGGTTTTTCCCTTCCAAATAGATGTGTGTTGTGCTTTCAAGAGGAAGAGTCAGTGGACCATCTTGCCCTCCACTATTCTTTCTCAACCTCTATTTGGGAAAGCTTCCTCGAAAGCTTTAGTCTTGCTTGGGTGTTTCCTAGTAACATCAGAGATTTGTTCTCTTCCTAGCAAATTCATTGGACCAACTCCTTTCTGAGGTGTATGTGGCAGCTCTCTCTGCCTCACATTCTGTGGGGTCTCTGGAAGGAAAGAAACAACCGAATTTTCAGGGATGTGTCCTTAAATCAAGACATTGTTTTTCAGAAAATTCAAAGGGCTATTTAGGAAAATATGGGAACTATGGAGGTCTCTTGTTACTCAAACAACTCTTTGGAGTCAAATATCTTAAGAGCCTGGAATATGAAGATCACTGATGGTCATAATATCAGCCACAATAAAAGGCTTGAAGTCAAATGGCAAACCCCTCCCCATGGCTGGCTTAAAATCAATTTTGATGGAGCAGCCAAAGGAAATCCAGGTCCTTCAGGCTATGGAGCTATTCTCAAAGATGACAGAGGCATTTGCAAAGGTATGGTTGCTGTCCCTATTGGCATTCAAACCAATCATAAGGCGGAAGCTATGGCAGTCCTTCAAGGCATTATTCTAGCCAAAAAATGGAACTGTACCCATCTCTGGATTGAAGGGGATTCCAACAATATAATTAAGTGTCTCAATGGGACCTCTCATCCCTCTTGGTCGATCCACAATATAATTTTTTCTGCCATTGACATCATCAGAACCTTAAAAAAATGCCACATATCCCATATATATTGGGAGGCCAACTGTTCTGTTGATTGGGCTGCAAACGTGGCGGTGAAGAATGATACAATAACCATGTGGACAGGTGAGAGGGGTCTTCCCAGAGATGTAAGACAAATCATAATAAATGAAAGATATCAAAGTACCCCAAAGAATCTTGATTGACAAGGCAATTATGATATGTACTGAAGTAAGCACTTCGAGTTACTTCGATAATGAGGGAATTACTCATTATAACATCAAAATTAGCAGAACGTGCATTATAACTTGTCAAATCAATAATGCTACGCACGCTTTCTGGGCTTTTGTTTTAGCTTCGAAAAGCTTTCTGTTTCACCAGCTCTGTAACCTAAAATTGACTGTGAGAAACGACACCATGGGCGGAAATAGGAGAAGATATGAGCCAGGAAGTTGCAAGGAGTGGAAACAGAAAGAAGAGGTGTGGGAAATTTTGCAGAAGGGTGGTCTTTCGAGCTTCCTTGAGAGACTCCATGGCTGTGATGCAAAGATAACCATCTTCTTCTACAAAAATTGGAAGAAGGGCAAGCTTAAAATGGGCGACCAACTGGTGGAAATTGATGAAGAGTTAATAGCTAAAGCTACGAGACTCAAAATGGAGGGCTGTAATTTCTACAGAGATAGGAAGGTCAGTAGGGAAGCCATTGAAAGGTACCCGGTCACAGAGAAAGAGAAGAAAAGACTGGTAAAGTTGAGCAAAACCTATTACCCGCCTAGGGCTTTTGCAAAGCCCTGGCGGGAAATTCTCTTTGTTTTAATGAGGTATATAACTCTAGATGGCAGGTTTACAAAAGTATATGGATATCACTTTGTCCTCTTAAATCTTTTAGGCATAATGATAAGGTGAATTTCCCTTATTTCTTGCTCTGTTCTATGAATGCATCCCTAAATGCATATAAAGAAAATCCTCGGGGTGACACTGCAATGCACCAGGGACTTATGGTCCTCATTTATGATCATCTAAAGGCTAGTAAAATCAATTGAATGCAGCTCCCTATGGATTCGGAAGAAGAAATTTCCGACTCTGATTTCTCAGAGGAGGAGGATTCAGATAATGATTCCTCGACTGAAAATGAGGAAAGCTCTGACGACTCAAAGTATGAGAGGAGCAAGAAGAGGAAATCAAGACCCTCTTCTTCTAAGAGTAAAAAACCCTTGATTAGTATTTCTTCGGAAGAAGAGGACTCTGATTTCCCTGAGGAGAAGAAGAACCCTAAGGGGGTGTTGAAGGAAAAAAGTAAAATCCAAGCCCAACCCAGGAAGAAGCAAAAGAAAACAGAGGAGACTGGCAAAGATTCGGAGGACACAGGCAAGGAACCGAAAGAGGACAAGCAAACAAGAACCCTCGAAGCTGAACAAAGCCTGGAGATGGAGACTATGGAGGAGACCCCCAGGGCCGTTGACACTATTTCTGCCCTCCATATTGCTAAAGATGAATAGATAACCCCTGGTAAAGTTACTCCTTCTCCTGGTCCTCACCCCGAGGCCTTGAAGGGTTTTATGAAAACCATTGAATGGCTTATTGACGAGAATAAGAATACTGTGGATGAATACAAAAAACTCTGCAATATAGTCATGATCCTGGAGACCATTAACATTGGAGAGGGGAACACTATGGCCAATTATATTGAAGAATTGAAGAACACAATTGCCAAAGCGAAAGACATCAGAGATGCCTTTAATCCCCGGTTTGAGAAAATTAAAAAGGAGATACAGGATAGAAAAACCCTGGAGGAAACTAACGAAAAATCACTCTCGGATACAATTGCCAAAGTGGACAAGATAGAAGAGTGCCTCAAGAACATTGCGGAGCAGAGTCTCAGCATTCTGAAAATCTCAGCCAACAACACCCATACCCTCATCAGCAAGCTCGATGATGAAAAGGAAACCGAGGAAATTGACCTAGATGCAGAAGGAACCGGGGAAGCCCAAGGTCCTAGAACTCTCACCCATGGAAAGAGGAAGGAAAAGAAAGTGAATAAGGACCTGGAGGAGCTAAAAGCAGTTGGGGCGACCTATGATGAGCTAGTGACTAAGGCAGAGGATCTGCTGAAGAAAATTACTATGTAGTGTCTCCTTGGGTTCTTTGTTGTTTTTTGTTGTTTAGTTGTTTTTTCTGTTCGCTGGTTTTTTGGACCAGTCGCTTTGTATGAGGACTCTATTGTCTCAGCTTTTTATTTTATCTATGTTGTAATGGTTTCGAGTCCATAAAACCTATTTTTCATTCAATCAGAACTTGAAACAATTCATATCAAATCAAGTTCATATCCATCATCCCTATCAAAAACCACATCATATCAAATCAATATCAACTTGAAATATTGCAAATCAAATCAAGTTATATCGGAACTCCTATTAGACAACTTATCAAAACAACGACAGCAGGCACGTAGACTGACAATTTGCACCTATCTCGGCAAAACTGGCATCAACCTACCCATTTTCTTCATCCAAAAATCACACTTTACCAAAAAAAAAATTCCTGTGCGCTAAACAATCTTGTCTATGCACTAAACTGCTTGCTATGCACTACCCTGTCCTCGCAAAGCGCTACCCAATCCACCCTATGCGCTAGCCAGCACCTACGCGCTATCCCTTTTCTCCAAGGTGCCACCTAACCTACCCCAAGCGCTAAACTACCCCATGTGCTATCCTATCCTGGTCTGGCGCTATAACCCTTCCCCGCTACGCTAGGGTATACCTATGTGCTACCTATGCCTACATATGTGACCCCCTAAGAACCCTATGCGCTAGGTCTAACTTATGTGTTGCCCATTCTATCCTATGCAAAACCCTGTGATCCTGGTGGGCTAACCTAATCCTAAGCACTGCCCTAATTTACCGTTGCGCTACCCTAATCTTTTCAGACGCTATCCTATTTATTAAAACCTACGCGCTACGAAACCTATCGTATGCGCTACGCTTTGACCCCGACACGCTAAACCGACATATCCGCATGAAAAAAATTGAAAACATGATCAAAAATGACAAAATCAAAAATCAAAAAGGGATCAAAAAGGTTGACTTATCGATGGTCCATACGCGATAGGCCTCCGGTACCTCCAAACGTGCTCGAATCGATGAGAAGCATAAGGAACCAGCATGTTGACTTATCTCCAAATATCACTTTCTCCAAGGTCAACAAACACAAATGAGATAAAAAGAGATCACTTTTTCCCTTTTATAGGGTAAATCAAAATTAGGGTTACATGGAGGGATGCATAAATTGCTTGTGGTGTCTCATACAACCCTACCAAATATCAATATCAAGAGATGAATCAATTTACCGCATTCAACATAGCCAAAAAATTTACAATGCAATGAAATTTATCAAATTTATCTAAATCAAATCAAATTTTCAAAAAATTTGATTCATCTCCCGAGGGGGCATTATCAACATCATTTATCATTTCTGGGGCATCAGTTATCAAATCTGGGGCATGACATGAACATCTCGACATAAAAACTGATCATAACTAAATCATGGCAACACATCATTTTCTTTGAATCAACATGTGCACACACGTCACTTCAAAGAGGGGCAAAATGTAGACGTATAAAAATGACCATATTCCTAAATGAATATTCAATGTTCATTTTATTCTCATTCCTCTATTTAGTTAAATCTAATTTAATTAAATCATCCACATTCTTCTATTTAATTAAATAAATTATTTAATTTATTTAGTTAAATTCACTTAAGCCCTTTGTGTCATTTAATTGAATAAATCATTTTATTTAATTAAATCCCTTCTCCCTACTTTTTAATTAAATTTGCATTTAATTAATAGTTTACCCCAAATTGAATAAATCTAATTTATTTAATTTCCTAACTTGCAACCAAATTGAAATAAAGCAATTTATTTTAATTAATTCTATTTTCCTTCACCCACTTGCATTTTCCTACATCTCCCACTTGCATCCTAACCCTAATCCTAATTTCTTCTAGAATCCATCTAATCCTAATCAATTAACTCAAACCCATTCATTATCCCCTTTCCCTAAATTTGAGGAGGTCACTTCTCAAATTTGGAGTAAAGTCTTCTAAAAGCATTAAAGCCTTTATCCATTCAACAAGCTAACTTGTTGAATACCCCCAAATTTGGAAGGACTCTTACAAATTTGTCCCCAAAGTCTTCAAATCATTAATGGTTAACTAACCCTTAGTGGCATGGTTAGAGACTTTTTGCCTAACTTAACCTCCATCTAACCCAAGGGTCTCATCAAGCATTCATTGCTTTGACCATGCTTAGCCCTTTAACCTTTGCACAAGAGTTTATCCCTTGGGTAAAAGCTTTATCCATTGGATAACCCTAACCTAACCTTAACCCTTACCTTCTAAGGTAACCATGAGGCCTTCTCAAGCATTTAATGCTTCTTTCATCTCCTCTCAAGCAGTCTTATGTTGACAATTGTCACCATTTCATTGGTGAAAATTGTAAACATGGATTGATAACTTTCAATCCTAACCCTTGATTGACTCCTTCAATCTTGACCATCCATTGCCCTAATTTCACTATAAATAGAGCTCTCATTCCTCCATTTAAAGGATCCATGCAAGCTTTTAGTATCTCATTTATGCTCAAATTTATCAACACATCTAGCTTCTCTTTTGATAGGAATTAATCTAATAAGCATTTTAGGCTATTTCCTTTATCATTATCTTAGATCATTAACTAGTATATCATGTTAGGATAGTATTGCTACTAACCTTGTCATCTTATAATCTAGTTTATTTCATTTGTAGAATCATGCATAGATAGGATGCATTTCATATTCAAATCAATCTAAAGCATCCCTCGTTCTTGCATTCATCATCCCTAAGCCACTTTGCTCAGTGATCTGAGAGCAAAGGCATTGGCTTGAGAAACTTTGTGAGATAGAGAACCATGGAACCAAACTTGGGAAGTTGAGTCATTCTTCATGACTCCATAACTTGCACCAAGAAGTCCTGTGGGTGTGTGAACAAGCTCTTTGAGACCACATTTTCACATTTTAAGTTTCATCAACCCACTTTTCCCGCACATAGTAACTAAAATCAAAAGAGAACTAGGTGAGTATGAGAATGAGAATCAAATGGATGAAGGTCAATTGCATTATATATACCAACAAGTTCTTCTGAAACTCTTAAAGTTAGAGATAATCCTCTTTTCAAACTTTTTGGTGTCTAACCTAGAGGATATCATTTTTTTCTTCCTTCTTATTATAGTAACAATGAACAAAATGAACTTTCAATTAAAAGTATCTTTGAAGAGATGGAAGATAGTGATAGATCTAAGATAGAAATTGATGAGGAAAAGATGGAAGATCAATTAACATTAAATCAAATGATTCAAGCTTCAATGGACAAATAAAAGATGACCATCGTCATATCATTTGTATTCCATAGTTGTGTTTAGAAAACTTTGACGATGCTTTCCTAACTAAAATAAAAATTATTTGTCCTTTCTTTTATGGATGAGAAGCCTTCAGTTAGTAAAAGTGAAAATGTAGAACCATTATTTAAAATTTACAAGATGGTTTAGTTAGTTGTTCCAGAAGTTAATGAGGTTTCTTTAGTTGGTAATGAGCTTGTATTTTCAAATCCAATATAGTGGAAATTCTAGATTTTCTTTGAGTAGTTTTGATTTGAACTCATATTTGTATCAAATGCACTCATTTTGTACTCCAATCAATGAGGAACTCATTGAAGATTGTAGTTTCTTTGAAGCTATATATGGAGGTATGGCTGGTGATGTGCAAATTTATGATGAATAATGGTTGTTTGGTGATGAGGTCCTACATAGAGTTTTCTTTTACATGAAGATTCTCCTTTGGATTTGTATGTTGTTTTTAAGTCTATAGACACTACATGAATATGCATTCCTTTTTTTATAGAGGGTCCTATTTCTCCCAACTGTCAATGCAATCACATGAGCTTTCTTGAGAATCCTTCAAAGGTAGGGTCTCCCTACAAATACATAGGAAAAAAAATTGTGGAGTCAATTCAGGAACTAGGAAAAAAATTGTGAATTCAATTCAAGATCTAGGAAAAAAAATTGTGGAGTCAATCTAGGATCTAGGAAAAAAAAATTGTGGAGTAAGTTTAGGATCCTTTCTTCTTTGTCTCATTTTTGGCTTGCTCACATTATTCCTTTCTCCTATTCTCTCTAAATTTGTAGCCCAATGGATTTAAGCATTGATCTTGCCTGAGGTTCTAGATTCCTTGATCCATCCTTTTTCAATCCTTGTCCCCAATTAGAGCCAGTTGTTGCCTTGATTTTTAGCATCCCATGTCAAAAACTTTCATTTTTACCTTTTGATGGCTAAGTCTCTAAATTAGAAGACTTTTAAGCCATCTCATTGTTAAATATCTCAAAAAACTAAGAGGGGGGTGAATCAGTTGTACCAATTAAAATCTTTTATTTAATCCACAGAAACAGATTTGGTAAACAAACTTTTGATTACTTAATCATAAATAGATATAAGCATGAAAGAGTACACACATAAAATATACATATGAATACCAAATTGATAACTCAATGATGAACAATAAGTACCAAACCGGTACTGAGAGGGGGGGTGAATCAGTACAGTCACAAAATCTTTTCCCGAACTGGTTTGACTGCAAACACTGCAAATGTCTGACAGATAGTAACACTAGTCTGAAACAGAATGCAATCGGTAAGGCTAGGAATGACTATGACAAGCATTATCCAATTAATCAGTTAGTTTTCCACTCAACTTAATACTACACTTCCATTTCACCTTTATGCATGAATAGGTAATCTAAAATATGATAACAGCTAGCTCAACATGTTTTACCTTCAGACACAAATCACTTAAATCATCACATGAAAAATAGTACACATGACACACAAATTTTTCACGTGGAAACCCAACTAGGAAAAACCACAGTGGGGATGAATACCCACAAGCTGCTTTTGAACTCTTTAGAAGTCCGCTCTGTTAGGAGCCTAGTCCGGTTAAAGACTGTTACAACAGGTTATGCTAGGAACCGATCCTGTTAGAGATCACCCAGTTAAGGGATGGCTAAATACCCGGTTAAGGGTTAAACCCTGTTAGAGGTTACCTTGTTAGAGGATTTCAAGAACTCAATTAGTTTGAGTCACTCTGTTAAAGGATTTACAGCAAGTTGATTAAAGCTACCTGGTTAAGGGATTTTCCAACTGTTGAAGTGGTTAAAGATCAACAGGTATTACAATGATCTGATAATAGCACTCAATGCCTAATGCAGATCTGCTTAAGTTGCTTCCTTCTGCACACACACAATGCAGGATTCAATCCTTTTATCTCATCTGGTCTGGCAAGAATCACGTATCTATTCACTTAGATACACACACACCATTTTCCAACAACCTCAGCATGAAACACAACATCGACCTTATAGGAAACAGATAGGTCAGTAGCATAAACCATAAACATTTAAGTTAAGCAATTTAGGCAGTTCAATCCTGGCCATTGAACACTTTGCATTTGAATACAAAAGTCTTGAACATATCTCAACTCCATTGTTCATTCTTCACCGCTTTCATGGCGGCTTGTAACCCATCACGCGTTCTCCACCATTTATAGAGACTTTGCATATTCTCGAGGTAGATAGGATCGATCTCCTTCATGCAATATCCTTCACGCCCTCAAGCTGACGTGGCAACACAATTGGATCTTCATTACAATGCTAACTCATCACACAATGTCATCGGTTGAGTCACACAAGCTTGGAACACTTCAACCAGAAACCCTTAAGCTAAGACTACCAACCGGTAGTCATATCATGTTAAGTCTTCATATGTCGGTTCACATTTCATCATACTGGTTCTCTTGGACAAACATACCACTTCACCTATTGCTCAATATAACAGTTTATACCACTATATCGATTCACTTTGCCAACTGTTTAGCTTCAATATACCTGTTCACTTCTTTGCACATATACCGGTTCACCACATTGTATCGGTTCACATTTCAGCATATTGCTGGTTCACTCTCCAACATATTGACATCAATGATAACATAATATCATCATGTCAACATACTCAGCACAAATTAGCAACCGGTACTTGGCTGATTAGCAACCGGTTCCCAGAAGGTTACTACTGGTTCATCTCTTACTTGCTTACTGTTGGTTTCCTCAGGTTTTCCAAAATTTTCATCAACTCTAACATTGATGCTTTCAACAATTCTTTGAGTCCTATTGTTGAAACATTTGAGAGCTTTTCTCTTGGTGGAATATCCTAGGAATGTTCCTTCATCACATTTTGCATCAAACTTGCTCTGATGTTCACTTCTCTTGATATAACATCTGCTACCAAACATTCTAAAATAGCTTACCACTGGTGTCTTGCCAATCCAATACTCATAAGGAGTCTTATCCTTTCCTTTCTTGATGAGTACCCGGTTCATTGTGTATATTGTAGTGCTCACCGCTTCTCTCCAAAAGGTGTGAGCAACTTTTCCTTGGATCAACATAGTTCTAGCTGCTTCAACCACAGTCCGGTTGTTTCTCTCTGCTAAGCCATTATGTTGTGGAGTCTGGGGGGCAGATAGTTGCCTCTTGATGCCATTCTCTTCACAATATTTGTTGAATTCACAGGAAGTGAATTTCCCTCCTTGATCAATTCTAAGGCATTTGATTCTTCTACCACTTTCCTTTTCTACCAGTGCTCTAAAAGCTTTGAACTTTCCAAAAGCTTTAGACTTATCTTTCAAGAATGTGACCCACATCATTCTTGAGCAATCATCAATCAGAATCATGAAATACCTATCTCCCTGCACACTCCTAGTTTTCATAGGACCACACAAATCAGTATGCACAAGATCAAGTAAATTATCTATTGTGAAAGATTTACCTTTGAAAGTTGAGGAAGACATTTTCCCTAGTTGACATTCTTTGCACAAAGGATTTTCCAGTTTGCTCAGCATCGGCAGTCCTCTAACTGCCTTGATCTTACTGGCCTTCACAATGTTATCAAAGTTTACATGGCAGAGTCTCCTATGCCATGTCTAGTTGTCATCAAATTTAGCCATAAGACATGTACTTACATTTGCATTCAGCTGAAATAAGTTACCTTTGGTCTACATACCGCTGGCCATCAATTCACCATTCTTTCCTTTGATTTTGCATGCTCCATTTTTAAATTCTAGAGTGAGTCCACTGTCATTTAGTTGGGCAACACTCAATAGATTGTGTCTGAGACCTTCCACCCAATACACATTATCAGCACTGCTCTTTCCATTCAGAGAGATGGAACCTCTTCCTTTAACCATATATGGTGCATCATTACCAAAGCAAACCACACCACCATCATATTCTTCCAAAGATAGAAACTTGCTCTAGTCACCAGTCATATGGTGAGAACAGCCACTGTTAATAATCCACTCATTGGAATTATCAAAGCGGAAGACAAGAGCCTTCTTGTCTGACACATCTTCCTTTACTGCAACAAACACAATATCTTCATTCTCTTCATCTTCTAATTCCTCATCTGTGACACCTTCATCAACTGCAACAATACAGTTTCTCTGGTTTCCTCCTTTGAATTTCTTGAACCTCTCCGGTTTGTCCTTGTTGTCACCATTAGGATAGTTTATCGCAATATGTCCTATCCGATTACAAGAAAAGCATTCAAAGGGAGCTTACCTCTATATTTACCGGTTCCTTTAGGAAGTTTCCTGGCAAGAAGAGCTTCAAATTCCATCAGGATCTCCTCATCATCCATTTCTCTGCTCTGTCTTGGTTCACCACTGGTGCTTCCTTCTTTTCCTTTTCTGGATGGTACAGCAAAAGCTCTAAAAGTTGATTCAGTCTTTTGAACACTACCATCAAAACTATTTAGCTCATAGGCTGTCAACTTTGCAATGATGGAGTCTAGGGATACCTTAGTCTTGTCTATTGATCTCAACTCCTGAATAGCAGCAACCCTTATTGCACAGACTGGTAATAAGGATCTCAGAACTTTGCTTACCACAGTGGAATCTTCCATTTTACCACCTACGCTCTTGATATCTCCAACAACAGTTTTGATCCTTATTCCATACTGTTGAATGGTCTCACCTTCAACCATCTACATGTCTTCAAACTTCCCTCTAAGGCTTTCTTCCTTAGCTTGTTTTACATGCTCATCACTGCCATAGATATTCTCAAGAGTGTCCCATACTTCTTTGGGATTATCTTTATCCTAGACATCAATAAACTCAATGTCAGATAAGGTGTTGATTAGGGCTTCCATGACTTGCCCATTCTCCTGTATTTCTCTCTTTTTATCATCGGTGAGAGTACCGGTAGGAATAACAAAAACATTCTCAATATAGCTCTAGTGTTGAGCACCCATGCTTCTGATGTAAATCTTCATTCTGTCCTTCCAAATTTTGAAGTTATCTTTATTGAACTTTGGACCTTCTCTCTTCATCATTGCAATAGGATCTTTCCCTCAAGCGGTTAAGCTTACAAAATAGAGGACCTGGAGGACGCTCTAATACCAATTGATAACTCAATGATGAACAATAAGTACCAAACTGGTACTAAGAGGGGGGGTGAATCAGTACAGTCACAAAATCTTTTCCCGAACCGGTTTGAATTCAAACACTGCAAATGTCTGATAGATAGTAACACCGGTCTGAAACAAAATGCAACCGGTAAGGCTAGGAATGATTGTGACAAGCGTTAACTGGTTAATCACTTAGTTTTCCACTCAACTTAATACTACACTTCCATTTCACCTTTATGCATGAATAGGTAATCTAAAATATGATAACAACTAGCTCAGCATGTTTTACCTTCAAACACAAATCACTTAAATCATCACATGAAAAATACTACACATGACACACTGATTTTTCACATGGAAACCCAATTGGGAAAAACCACAGTGGGGATGAATACCCACAAGCTGCTTTTGAACTCTTTAGAAGTCCACTCTGTTAGGAGCCTAGTCTAGTTAAAGACTATTACAACAGGTTCTGCTAGGAACCGATCTCGTTAGAGATCACCCGGTTAAGGGATGGCTAAATACCCGGTTAAGGGTTAAACCCTTTTAGAGGTTACCTTGTTAGAGGATTTCAAGAACTCAATTAGTTTGAGTCACCCTGTTAAAGGATTTACAGCAAGTTGATTAAAGCTACCCGGTTAAGGGATTTTCCAATTGTTGAAGTGGTTAAAGATCAACAGGTATTACAATGATCTGATAATAGCACTCAATGCCTAATGTAGATCCACTTAAGTTCCTTCCTTCTGCACACACACAATGCAGGAATCAATCCTCTTATCTCATTTGGTCTGGCAAGAATCACGTATCTTTTCACTTAGATACACACACACCATTTGCCAACAACCTCAGCATGAAACACAACATTGAACTTATAGGAAACAGATAGGTCGGTAGCATAAACCCTAAACCCTAAACATTTAGGTTAAGCAATTCAAGCGGTTCAATCCTGGCCATTGAACACTTTGCATTTGAATACAAAAGTCTTGAACATATCTCAAGACATTCTCCATCGTTCATTCTTCACTGCTTTAATGCCGGCTTGTAACCCATCACGTGTTCTCCACCGTTTACAGAGACTTCGCATATTCCTGAGGTAGATAGGATCGATCTCCTTCAGGAAAGATCCTTCATGCGCTAAAGCTGACGTGGCAACATGATCAGATCTTCATTACAATGCTAACTCATCACACAATGTCATCGGTTGAGTCACACAGGCTTGGAACACTTCAATTGGAAACCCTTAAGCTAAGACTATCAATCGGTAGTCATATCATGTTAAGTCTTCATAGAGAACATTCCATATGCTGATTCACATTTCATCATACCAGTTCTCTTGGACAAACATACCACTTCACCTATTGCTCAATATACCGGTTCACTTTGCCAACTGTTTAGCTTCAATATACCTATTCACTTCTTTGCACATATACCGGTTCACCACATTGTACCAGTTCACATTTCAGCATATTGTCGGTTCACTCTCCAACATATTGACATCAATGACAACATAATATCATCATGTCAACATACTCAGCACAAATTCCAACACAAATATACATGGAAAACCCAATGAAAAAAAACCATGGAATTATAATTCTTAATTATGAAACACCTATTAGGGTGACACTGGTTAAGGTGATTTTTACAAAGGGTCGCTCATTGCCAGAATACTCACTATAGGTGGGCTCACTGCCCAACTACAACTACTAGAAAAAAGAAGGGCTCACTACCCAGAAGAAGAAGAAAGAAAAATAAAGAATCCACCACTGAAGCTCAAGTACCACAACACTGCAATGTCGGAAGAAACCTTTGGCTCACTATCTCTAGTACCAAACAATAACACACAATCTCACTACTCAACCACAACTTCACATAGCCTTGCACACATTTGCAGAAAATAGATATTCCTTTTCAATCCACTTACTTCTATATATTTCTCATTATGATCATCCTTTATTTATACTGATCTCTTGAATTAATAATTTCCAAAGTCGATCAAAAAATAATTCACTAGAACACAATCTGAAATAGGTCTACACTAAAAATTCTTGTAGTAGAAAGGAATGAGAAGTGGACCACACCACAATGCACAACATTGATCAAAACAACATGTTATCTATATGCCACAAATGTTAGAGAAAAAATAGAACATTCAAGGTCAAGCGAACCCAGAATGTACATATCAACAACCATGACTCCAAAGCTCATCATCACATTCTGAATTAAAAATATCAAAGATAAATCTACATGAATAACATAAATCCAAAATCTCATTATCAAAATCAGAAATGTGAAGAAATGTGAAACACTACAAACCCTATCAATCATCATCATCACTAAACAAACTTTCGGAGCACAACTTTCAGAGCATGAAATTATAAGCATGACATCCCAAAGAAACTTCCAACAACATACCAAAACCTCATAACTACAACTATAACATATTAGAAGTGTGGAGCACAAAACATTCACAAAATCGGTATGTTGTCATCAATGACAACCATAATAACATACCATCAACTTCACATTTGCAACAATCTCCCCCTTTGTCATTGATGGCAACATTCATCAACGACAAACACAAAATTAATCTTTCAAACTCTCCAATCTCTTCTCTAAGAAAATGACAATATTTCTCCCCCTTTGACACCAAAGGCAAAGGTGAGCAACAACTCAACACATGTAACCATCTTCAGATCCCACACAACTCCCCCTAAGAGGAAGCCTCAATCATTTGGCCAGAGTAAAAATATGCTTGAAGTTTCCTAGATTAATGCATTAGTTCAAACTAGGAAGGAGTAATGCCCCCAACTTTTGTCGAAGATACTCAAAAGTATCTTTGCACAAAGCCTTCATAAAGATATCTGCATCTTGCTCTTTTTTAGGAACATATTCTAATTTTACTTCATTGCCCAACACCTTCTTCCTTAAGAAATGATACCAAATAGAGATATGCTTTGTTTTGGAATGCAATATCAGTTTCTTAGAGATATTTATTGTACTTTGTATTATCACACATGATTGAAATCATTTCATCAAATATCAAACCAATATCCTTCAATGTTTATTTCTTCCAAAGTATCTGAGTGCAACATGATGCGGTTGCAATGTACTCAACTTCTACAGTTCATAAAGACACATAATCCTGCTTTTTACTTAACCATGCAATTAACCAGGAGTCAAGGAAAAATGCTCCACCACTGGTACTCTTTTTGTCATCAATAATTCCTTCCCAATCTACATTAGTATAAGCTCTAGGATACCACAATCCAAAATCTTATGTACCTTTCAAATATCTAAAAATTCTCTTTATTGCAACAAAATGTCTCTTTTAGATCTTGTTGAAATCTAGCTGCAAGACAAACAACATACATGATATGGTCTGGTAGTAGTCATGTATAACAGTCCTTCATTCATTAATTTGTACTTACTTAAATTAGTCTTAGGATATTTATCATAATTAGTCAACTTACATCCGGTTGTCATATGAGTACATACCAATTTAGAATTCTCCAATCCAAACTTTTTCAACAAATCTATAACATACTTTGACTGATAGATAAAAATACCTTTACTGTTCTAATTTACTTGCAATCCAAGAAAGAAATTCAACTCACCAATCATAGACATTTAATATCCCTTTTGCATTTCACCAAGAAACTTCTTGTGCATGCTATCATTTCCTCCAAATATTATGTCATCCACATATACAACAACAATTAGGATATTTTCTGATTCAACTTTAAAATAAAGATTATTGTCGATAGACCCCTTTTGAAATCCTTGATTCAATAAATACTTGTCCAACCTTTCATACCAAGCTCTAGGTTCTTGCTTCAACCCATACAGTGCCTTCTTCAATCTGAAAACAATATATGGATCATCTAATAACTTAAATCCTCCTGGTTGTTCAATGTAGACTTATTCTTTTAGTTCCCCATTCAAAAATGCTAACTTCACATCCATCTGATAAACTTTGAAATCTTTGCGTGCTACAAAAGACAAAAACATCCTAATAGCTTCCATTCATGCAACAAGATCATAAGTCTCTTCAAAATCAATGCCTTCAACCTGAATGTAACCTTTACATACTAATCTATCCTTATTTCTTACAACGTGACCATCTTCATCTAGCTTATTTCGGAATACCCATTTTGTTCCAATAAAGTTCTTATTTGCCCATCTAGGGACTAATTCCCAAGTTTGATTCTTCTCAAACTGATCTAACGCTTCCTTCATAGCCTTCATCCAATTCTGATCATTATATGCTTCTTCAACTGTCTTAGGTTCAGCTTCAGAAAGTAAACATAATAGAACTTATTCTTAATAGCTTTACTTCTTGTAATAACACCTCTATTTGTATCTTCTATGATTTTATTTTTAGAGTGATTCTTCTTAACATACCTTGGGGTTTTAAATATAGTTGTTAGAGCAACTTGAGTTTCTTTCTACTTATCTTCTTCTCTACTCATCTTTTCTTCTTTGATTGCGAACTTATCAAATTCATATCCTACTTGTATACCTGAGTCTTTAGAAATATTTTTGTCAATCTTCACATTTGCACTTTCAACAATTTTATTCAGTCTCTTGTTATAACATCAGTAAGATTTGCTTTAGTAGAATATCTAAGGAATATACCTTCATCTTCTTTGCTTTCAAACTTTCTAAGGTTTCCTTCATCTCTTCGAATATAGCATTTACTTCCAAAAACTAAGGGAATCCTTCCATACCATAACACAAATGATGTCTTCACATACTTCTTACTGAATAGAACTTTGCTAAGGTATATACAACAATATGTATTGCTTCTCTCCAGTACACTTTTGGTAGATTTGCTTCTTTGATCATAGTTCTTGCTACTTCTTGTATAGTCTTATTCATTCTTTCCACTACACCATTCTGCTGAAGTGTCCTAGGGGCAGACAAATGTCTATTAATCCCATATTTCTCACAAAAAGTATCATATTCATCAGAAATAAACTCTTCTCCTCTGTCTGATCTTAAGAATTTGATTCTTCTATCAACTTCTTTTTCAGCTCTATCTTTGAATATCTTAAACTTTTCTAATGCCTAAGACTTTTCTCTTAGAAATGAAATGCAATTCATTCTAGAATGATCATCAATTAAGAGAATGAAATACCTCCCACCTTGTAAACTCCTTGTTTTGGTCAAACCGCATAAGTCTATGTGTACCAAATCTAATAGTCCAATAGAAGATTGATCATTTCCTCTTTATGTTCCCTTTGTCTATTTTCTTACTTTATATTCATTGAAAACAATATTATCTAGTTAATTTAGTCTCGATAAATCTCTCATAGCTCTTGTCAAAATTGATATGACACATCCTCCAGTGCCATAGCCAACTTTCATTGATCTAAGATACTAAGAAATGTCATGTAGTAGCTTCCAATTGATACATATTTCCATTTATCCTTTTTCCTGCGGCAGTAATAGTTATGGATATCTTCCAGATCTCACAACAACCATCCTGAAAAATAACATTATAACCATTTTCGCACATCTGACCAACACTAAAGAGATTATGATGTAATCCTTGTTGGAAATTTACACTCATCTAGTGACTTCTAATGGATTATTATTAATTTAGGGTTGTCATTTATGGCAACTCTTCATGAAATTTCCATCCGGTTATCACAGATCTTGATTTCCGAAAGAGGACGTCAATCGGTAGCCAGTTAACCGGTATTTCAGATTTGACAGAGCAATTTTGGTCTGTAAGCTTTCCGGTGATTGCGAGACTATGAATCGTGTATGGGTCGATTGAGCCAACGTAGAGACATCATTTTATTGTTGTTTTGGTGATCCGCATTTAACTTTGGTAATCCGGTTAAGCCAACATATAACTACACGTTACACTAGTAGGCTGACTTGATAAATGACTTATTTTGTGTTTGTAGATATATAAGACTAATGTAGATGATATTTTCCAAGTAGGGTATGATTATATGCAAGCGAGTGGTGATTGAGAATCCATTTTGGCACAGTTTCACATGCGCATTCTGGATTTGGTAGATGACTGAGACAGTGAACAGGGCAAAACCAAGTAGATCAACAAAGGTGATCCAGACAGTATATTTGGCACTTAACCGAAACTCATCAAAGCATTGTAGATACTATTTTGGAGTTCATTTTTGTGTAATTCATCATTGTAATTAATTAGTAAGGCAGTGAGCCTTCCGGGGTTGTAGCCCTTATTGTATTTGAGCAGTGAGCACTAGGTAGTGTGCCTGAATGCATGTCCATTCCCCATATTGTAATATTTTTTTGCTACTAGCCATAGTGGAATAATACTATGGGTTCAAATCCCGCCGTGGTTTTTCCCATTTGGGTTTCGACGTAAAAATCTAGCATTATGATTTTGTGGCTATTTGTTTTATGTTCTTGCATTTTAGTTTCATGTGTATGCTTTTAGTGGTATAAATTTCATGATGAGTTCATATGGCTTGACAGGCCTCACAAGATGAGTTCATATGGTCTGTAACAAAAATGGACAATAGTTTTAATGGATGAGGTTGATGGGTATGTAATATTCACCTTGGTGTTTGGTTAAATTTCAATCTACAAAATCACTCATGCATTCAACTTCCTTCTTTTGAATTTTGAAAAATTGGCATTGTATACACTAAAAATCGGTCTTGAGAATTGAATTAATTAAATACGAAAAAAATTAATTAATGACCTTTATTCCTCTACTATATAAATAAATTCAGTAATTTTTTTATATGGTTCATTAATTCTAAATCTTCCCACTTTAATCACCTTCTTCTATTTTCCCAATTAAATATGCAAATTAATTAGTTTGTGTATTTAATTCTTCCTCCCATTAAATTTGAATTTTTCAGCATGTGGCTCCTACTCCTAACCACCTATCCTAACCACATGCTAACCTAACCCACCCAACTCAACTAAGGGTTTAACCAAATCCTATCCTCTCCAACCTCTTATCCTAACCATCTCTTGAGTGTCTATCCTTTCTTGGAGACACGTGGCACTTATACCACATGTCTGTCATCTCCATGCAACTTGACCCTTTGTTTGCATATGGTTGGATATTCTTTGCCACTCATCTCCTTAGAAATGACAAGTGTCCATCTCCTCGACCTCATTTCAACTTCTTCGATCTCGACCGTCGATTTCTCCATACTGAATCTGCACCGTTGATTCTTGCCACCTCACCTCTGGTCAGGGAAATCTTATAAATACCCCTCTTTTGGCTATGAGAGTGACCCTTATCATTTTGAACAATTTAGCATTCTAGTAATCATTTCGAACATTTTCTCAATCATACCTTAGTATTGTTGCATCATAGCATAGTAGCATAATATCATTGTAATTATATGGCTTTCATAGTAGCTTATGCATCATAATGTATAATTAGCTTAGATCTTGCATTATTTTATAGGTCATCATTGCATATCAATTCCCATTTCTTGAGTTGTCACTTTGTTAAAATCATGCATCTGAGAGCCACCAATTGAACCGACAAAGTCTGCAAGACTAGGGAGTGATGAGACGACATTGAGGAGAAGTTTAATTTTTTTATTTTGTTTCCTCAATACAATGTTTCATTGTGTATGTGTGTGTTTTATAAGCTTATAAATGGATTAAACACAATATTTTTACTCACATAATTTTTGGCACCCATCGTGGGGCCTAGCCCCTTTGATCTTTAACAAGTTTTCTTGCAAGAATTTCATTGGTAGGTTGATTAGCTTTTTCGGTGCACAGATTAGCTCTTTCAGGTTCCAGATTCACATTCTTGGTTTCCATATTAGCATTTTGTCACTCATAATGACACTCATAAAGGATTTCTCAACTTTGTCTATGTCTCTTTCTATACTTTAGCATTTTTGGTCTCTGCCTTAACGTTCTGGTCTATTTTGCAGTGTTCCTGGTCTATTTTGCAGCGTTCTTGGTCTATTTTGCAACGTTCTCAGTCTATTTTGCAACATTTTCAATCTGTTTGGTAGTGTTTTCAGTCTGTTTAGCAACATTTTCAGTAGTTTTTGCAGCGTTCTGGGTATTTCATTCATCAATTTAATGTTCTATTATGCATTTTTCATTTCTGCCTCTGTACTGTCAATTTCACAAATCCGATTTGCATATTGTTGATTTTGCAGCACCTATCTCGCTGTCAAAGATCAGAGTTATAAACCCCTTCGCCACCAAAGACAAAATTGCAAACTACTAACATTTTGGTGCAGCTGTGGGATATTGCATTATTTGTTTTCATTAATCAATCGTCATGTCTTATGTGTCTTCGATAATAGGTGAGTATTCTCTCACCTTCATAAGGTGATCAGAAAGCCAGATTCATCACTTTTCTTTTTAGTAGTGCATTAATCCTTAGCGAGCCTGCCCTCCTGAGTAGCCCATAAGGCTGGGTGAGAGGGGAATGACCCAAGTGGGAATAGCTAAAGCCAAGTTTATCTAACTCACCATAAAATAAATGTGATATTGATGAAAATCAAAATCAATGACAGTGTTGGGAATAGCTCTCCTTTGTACCTTTGGGTATATTAAACCTTGGTTTTCAAGGCTGGGAGACCTCTTAATTGAGTTTATACCCCGACGTGCTGAACAGATGCCCTTACTAGTACCTTGTTAGTTAGAAGCCACCCTTTTTAGCCTTGGTACGATAATTTCAGTGCAAGGGGATAGAAGGTTTTCCCCCCAAGACAATCACCATTTGGCTCCTTGGAGGAGAGGTAGAAATCCTCGACTTTGTATAGGCTACTTGTATCCTTTCGGGGAGAGAGTGATTGGGTCATCATTTCAGTCTTGGAGGCCCCTATCTACTACCTCTCAACAAGGGAAAAAGTGGACATCCCCTTTAGGGTGTTTACACTTGCATCACGGAGATTCCAGGCTATGGGCTGAGTTATCACATTGTCGCCAATTCCTTAGGATATATCTGCTTGAAGTGTCTTATTTGTGCAAAACCCATGGAAATCTTGGGCTTTTTGTGAGCCTTTGGAACATACACTTTATGTTTAGATCCTTGGGACAAACAAGACAACTGTTTGAAATTCTATCTTCTGTGTTTTCAGATCATAAATCAGAAAACATTGTCCATTGATAACACGAGAAAAAACTTCAAAATTCAAACTTTAAACTGTCAAATTCACATTTTGCGCAATAGATTATCTCTCTCAATCCAAACAGTAAAGTTCTTGGTTCAAACAATAGAGTTCTCAGTCCAAATAGTAGAGTTCTCAGTCCAAACAGTAGAGTTCTTAGTCCAAACGGTAGAGTTCTCAGTTCAAATAGTGGAGTTCTTAGTTCAAACAGTAGAGTTCTCGGTCCAAACAGTAGAGTTCTTAGTTCAAACAGTGGAGTTTTTGGTTCAAACTTTACCTCTTTTGGTCCAAACATCGGCTCTTTTGGTCTGAACTTTAGCTCTCTTGGTGTGAATGTTAGCTTTCTCATGTTTCAATATTAACTCTACAAGTTTTTACTGGTTAAGCTTAAACATCAGTTGTCTGAGTCTGCACGTTAGATCTTTGAGTCAAAACGACTAGTTTTTTAGGAACATCGTTGTTTTAAAATTTAGAATTCCTGATTTGTAGAATAGTGTTTTCAGTCCAAACAACAACATTTCTGGTTCTTTTGGCAATGTTTCTGGTAATTTTGTCAGCATTTATGGTCAATATAACAGCGTTCCTAGTCATTTTGTCAGCATTTTTGGTAAACTCCATCAAGATTAGAAAACAAAAAGAACCCATTTCTTAGACAGATAGACATATTGATTAGGTAATCTTCTCAGGGTACTCAATCAAGTTATCTTCTGTCAAAGTAGATTTGAAATTAGACACGCTAAGGTTCTCAAGTATTCATCTCCAACAAGTTAAAGATCCAAATCTATCGAGTGCATAGTCAAACATCTTTGATAATATGATCTATAAGACTTAGTTTCTTATAAGGATTTATCATCCTTTATCATGAGACTACAACGCTAGATCGGATAGATCTAGTTCTTTAAACATGATACATCTTTCCTATTGGACTCGGTCATATCATAATAATACCTTGCACTTAAAACCAAGATCAAAAACTTGTAAATTTTCTAATAATCGATGACCATTTCATATCATTTGAAAAAGAAGAAACTTAGTCACAAAGCAATCTTGAAAAGGAGAAAAATTCTCTACATAAATCACAAAATCTTGTTGAAACATCACATATTTTTACATTGTTATTGAAATTATTTGCATGGTAGAGGAAACAAATTTTACAAAGAACCTTTGAGGACACGTGCTATGCAACAAAGATCTACATTATCACAAAGTCTAAATCAAGGTGGTTGAATTAACTTGTCTTATTTACCTCAAGAATTGATCACTTATTGAGAAGTGTTTTAGAGAAATCAAACCTTTCGAAACAATTAGATCATTTGTATGCCAGTTTTGACCAAAAATCAGACACTAAAATAGTGGAAACAATGGCAACCATTTACAATGGACGAAGAGAATCCTTTCTCTCACCAATTTGAATCCACTACTCACAACAATGATGATGGTTATGAAATAACAAAAGAAATAATCAGAGGAGCACAACAAGATCCAAAATTCAGTAGATTCTTGGAAAGAATCATTGAAGCAAATAAGGAAAGATATTTTCTCATGTTAGCATGTCAAGGTGTCAAGCTACCAAATAATTTTGATATCACCAGTATAAAACGAAGTGGAGAGATAAGTGAGAATTGAAATGACATCAATAATACTCACAATGAACGAACTAAAAATGATACTCACAATGAACGAACTCAAAACAATACTCACAATGAATGAACTTAAAATGATACTCGCAATGAACGAACCCAAAAAGATACTCGCAATGAACGAACTCAAAATGATACCCATAATGAATGAACTCAAAATGATACTCAAAATGAACGAATTCATAATAACAATCGCAATGAAAGAATTCAAAATAACCAAGACGGTGAAGGGAGAAATAATGTTGACAATCCCCTTTTAACTCTTACTCAATAGATTCAAGCACTCCAAACACAAGTGAGACTTAAAAGGGGGAACCACAAGAAGATATTTGCTGCAAGAGATATGTCCTTATCCATTTGACAGAAATCTAAATATGATACCATTTCCTTCTAATTGTGAAATCCCTATGTATGACAAATACAATGGTAAGACTGATTCCCAAGATCACGTTAGGGAATTTTGCACAATGTGATAAACCTAGAGGATCCGATTAACACTCAGAGGGAGGTGAATCAATATTAACAAAAAATGAAACTTTCAACACCAAAACAGACTTATCTCAGATCTAAAAACATTCAACACTTAAACCAAATCTTCATAGCAGATTTCCTTATCAGATCTAGATAATCATTTCCTCTTATGCAGACTTATTAATCAAATCAGCCATAAATTCAATATTATATCAACAAACATAGTTACCAACTTATTAACTGATCAGAATGCTTCACCAATCATATAATCATCAATATCGGTAACCACTTTAAGATCTCTGATAAACAAACATAAACTGTCTTTATCGGTTATCAGAAATTAAACATGAACATCACAAGAAAAGCATACCACACATGAACACCATGTTTTTCACATGGAAACCCAAATAGGGAAAAACCACGGTGGGAATTGGTACCCACAAATATTTTGCACTTTTTCGGAATGTGCCCTATTAGGAGCCAAGCTCAGTTAGAAGCTTACAATGATGCCCTATTAGGAGTCACCCAATTAAGGGATTTACCTCAGCCCTGTTAGAAGCTTTGATCTGTTAGACTCAACCTTGCAAGAGGATTTAGAAGTCAGATATTGAGTCAACCTGTTAGGGGATTTTACAATGTGAGGCCTATTAGGACCTACCTGGTTAAAGGATTTTAGGTGTTGTAATTGTTAGAGAACAATAATGAATGATCTGTGTATAGCACTCTACTACTTGCTTGATCAGATCCAATTAAATTCTAAGTCTGCATCTCTCTGGGAGATCTTCTCACACACACTGGTTCGACTTCTCACACTTCTCACAATCACCAACACTACAAAACATCAACCTTGCTGATATAAATAACTTTTACAACTAGGTCCACATCAAAACCCTAAGACTAAATACATAGATCATCATAGATCTTTACAACTCATTACAGATCATAATAGGGATCATTACAATCAATTAAAAATCATTATCGATCGTTGAATGATCATAAATCGTCACAACAAGTCGATCTGGTACAAAGTCAAACCCTTAGCACATTCCACTAAGCACTTTGCATGTTCCCAAGAAATTCATTCTCCAAACGCTCCAAAACATCTTTCAAACTCATCATGTGGTTTTCTCGCGTTATCATCAACACGTGAACTTGATGTAGATCACCGCCAAACCAAAAATCATTACCGGTTAAGAGAATTCTTTACCAATACTTAAACCCTGGCAAAACTTCATCAGAAATTCAAAACATGCTTTCCAATAACCATCACAGGATGTGGTTCTAGTTACATAATCAAATGCATCATAAAAGCTTATGTATCAAACCACAAGTCACCAAACATCACCAATCACCCGATTGCATCAAAACGTATCTGCTTTACCGGTTAAGGTCCTAATTCACGGTCTTGTAGGTAAACTCTGTTGGCATTTTGATAATGTTTGTACTTAGTTGAGGTGGTTGTTGGCATGTTTAGTTGTGATTTTCATTGATGGACACACACTTATTTTATGTATGAGTTATTCTCAACTGGTAGTATGTGATGTATTATTCAAACCGGTATTATATGCCATTGTATGTATAGTCTTTGTTTGTAGAAGACTATCGGTGTTTTGCAGAAGAAGCTTACCAGTCAAAGCATGACCAAAGACCTCAAGCGGAACAAGGACCCCTAGCAGCAGTTAATCTTTTTGATTGGAACACTATGTTCCAGTTTACCAGTCTTTGTTTGTTAACCGGTAATCGTTATACTGTGTTAAACCAATAAACTTGTAAAGTGTGATGAGTTATCATCCACCAACACTTTGGCGGTGTTTCTGTGTCATGTTACCAAATGTGTCTAGATCCTTTGAACCTAGGAAATTGTAATCCAATCTCATTGGACCGACATGAAATCAGCTTCCTATTTAAGGACATCATGTCTAGGGTTTTTGTATGTATGTGTGTGTTGAAGAGCGAAATTGTTATAGAAGCATCGTGCGATAGAGATTGAACATGCAAAGGATAGAAGACTGAAGTAATGCTGCAATGCATTAACAGGGAACAGTCAAGGATCTAATCAAGCATTCTATGCTGCTTTCTAGATCATTCACTTGTTGATTACTAATCTCTTCGACAAGTTTGAAACCCTTAACCGGGTAGGCCTAGTCAAGCCTATTGTAAATCCTCTAACAAGGTGGTTCACAATTGTGGATCTGAAATCCTTTAACAGGGTAGTCTTTAACAAGACTTGTCTCCTAACATAGATCTGGATTCCTAACAGGATCTGTTCTGGTGAAGAACATTGTAAGGCCTTAACCGGTCTAACCTTAACAAGTCTGGTTACTATTCTGCAGATAGTTGACTTGTGATTTTTACTCATCGTGGTTTTTCCCATTTTGGTTTCCATGTCAAAACATCTTGTGTTATGGTGATTGTGCTTCTATGGGTGAATTCTTTATTTGCTATTTGATTTATCTGTGTTTAACTGGTTTGTTGTTCAAACTACTATACCGGTCTACAGTAAAATTACTTAAGAGTTTGGTTAAGTTTTTGTGAATACTAATTCAAACCTCCCCCCCCACCCTCTTAGTATTGATCAATTGGTATCAGATCCAACCTTTCTCTAAGTCTAACCACTTGAAAGGAGATATGGGGGAATATATCATGAGGGAACTCACTCACCATTTAGCTGAATCTGAGAGAGCCTATGATGAACTTAAGATCAAGTATAAAGCCTCTTTAGCCAAAAGAAGAGAGCTTGCTGAGAAAATGATGGAAATTACTGAGAACAGCTCTTCTGATGAAGCAGACATGGATGCCCTAGTCCAAGAAGTGGAGAAACTGAATGAGTCCAAAACTAACCTAAGGAGGGAGCTGGAAGGACTGACTATCAGGATGAGTCAGGAGCTAGAAATTAGAATAAAAGCTTAAGATCTAGTGCAGGACAAGGAGCACGAGATCTCTAAGTTGAAACAAGAGATTGGTACCATCACCGCTGATCTGCAAGAGAGTAAGGAAGAAAAAGAAGAAATGCAAGCAGAACTGAATGCAGCCATTTCTTAGAATGAAACCCTAATGAAGAACAATGAAGCTCTTTCCAAGGAACTTACTGAGACAAAGGAGATACTTGCAAAATTCAATCGGAGTGATGTGAAGTTGGACCAAAAGATGGAACCAATGAAGCCATCAAAGGATACCTCTGGACTTGGTTTCTCTACA
Organism: Cryptomeria japonica; assembly: GCF_030272615.1. NCBI lineage: Eukaryota > Viridiplantae > Streptophyta > Pinopsida > Cupressales > Cupressaceae > Cryptomeria > Cryptomeria japonica. The sequence goes on from NC_081410.1 coordinate 541,397,421, forward strand.
TATGAGGAAGGTGAATCCTCTGGAACCAAGACTGGTGCACTAAAAGAGCGACCGGTACCTAAGAACAACAGTAAAAGCAAAGGTAAGCCAAAGTTCAAACCTGTATGCTTTAACTCTCATAAGGAAGGACATACTACCAATGTGTGTAAGAGTAAGACTTACAATAATTTTCCTTACATGCAAAACAATGTGTACAACCACAATGCTAGAATCGGTAGATTTAATGGTCATTATTATGCATGCAACAAGTTTGGGCATAGATCTTTTGAGTGCAGATCAGTTATGAACAACCCTGGAAGTTATGCACCAAGATCTAAAGGAGTTGTCCCGAAACCTCCTATGAACCAGAACCCAAACCAGCACAGAACCTATGACAACCGGTCAGATGGTTATGGAGCGGCAAATAGTTGGAGAGAAACCTGTTTGATCTATCGTGGTAGTGGTCACACTGCTACAACATGCAAGAGGAAGAAAGGAAATGTGAACATCAGACCATGGAGAGCATCTGGTATGGTATGCTATCATTGTCACAAACCAGGACATACTGCCAAAACATGCAGACTAAAAAAGAATCCATCGAGAGACATACCAATCGACCCAGAAGGAAAGGTCGATGTTGAAACCATTCAGGCCGATATGGATAAAATTTGGAAGAAGAAATATGAAGAGAAGCCACAAGATGTACCAGTTTCTGCACCCAGTGTGGAGACCCCTGAACTAGAAAATTAAGCTTTGAAAAGCTTAAGGGGGAACATATCGGTAACAATGTTTCAGACCCCCGGTGTATATCAGTAAAGTGTTTTTATCAGTATCGATTACCTGTCAACCTACAGAAGAAATGAAGTGGTAAAGTTAGTGTTTGTACCCTATTGGTGATGCATTTATTATGGTAGGTAGGAGCATGTTTAAAAGTGACTCTTGTCGTCATTTTTTTCCTTATCTATTTTTCGAAGAAGAATTTTTCTAGCTTGAGCAGCATGACAAGAGCGATTCATTTTGCATTCGAAAGAATCCAAAAAGAAATCTAGCACAAGATTTTGAAGCCATTTCAAGTTATCCAGAGTGGAGGTCAGAGTGGTAAAACAAGCTTTTGGAGAAGTATGTTGTGCTCGACATCGACGAACCCTAGTTCGAATTTGATATTGGCGAACCCTAGTTCGGAGTGAAAAGGTATTTTTTTGTCGAATCATTCTCATCATTCTAAATTATTTAGACATGGCTTCTGCATCAAAAGCCTCTCCTAGTTCTACTGAACTTGAGGAGTCATCCGAGTTTCTTAGGAAGAAGGTGAAATATAATGCCCTATCTCAAATTCCCGCCGGAGTCATTGTCGAAGGGGATGTTTCTGGTTATATTGATTACAGACTGGAAGACCTAGGGTCTCTAGTGATTCACTCCCGGTTAAGTTTGTTCTGTGGGAAAGACAAGAAGATTAACCAGAATATAGTGTGATCGAGAAGAAGAAATTTCACAATGCAGTGTATTTTCTCGAAGAATTCATAGATGATCAAATAAGAATCATTCTCAGCAGGGTTCATGGTGACAAGATGTATCTTGAGCAAACCCATGATATCACACCGGAGGCAATCCATGTCGTGACCAGTTTCTGCAATGTTGGAGAAATCCCTATTCTTTGCAAGATCACAAAAGTCAAAGTGACAGAGCTCACCGGTTCTGTGAGCAATCAGTGGGAAATGACTATAAACACCATAAGAGATGACTTGGTAAAGTATGTGTGTATGGTAATCAGGTATAGAGTATTCTATGCTAGCATAATGAACTTTGTTCCTACAGCTGCGGTGCATGCCGCTTATTGGATGATCAAGGAGAATGCAGAGTACGACTTGTGTACCTATATGAAAAAACAACTCATGGAGAATCTGAAGTCCATCAAAGAGGATAAGTCTCTGAGGTTCAAATTTGTTCAACTGCTTGTCAGCTTGTTTTTCTATTTTCAAGGGTGTTTTCCAGGAGTCGGTGATGTTCAATGGTCAAGTGACCTGCCAGTCACAAGACAAATCAAGGAGAGTCTGCAAGCAGTGGGATCTACTTAGCCAGAGACTCTGAACAGGTATTTTGATGAGTTTAGATTGAAGATGAACTAGAGAATAAGAATATCAAGTGATCTGGTTAAAAAGTATGAAGAGGATATTTGTTTCACAATCAAAGTGGATCATTTCATAATGGAAGCAGTTGAGCCTAGACAAGATGAAGTTGAGCCTATGGGCTATGAAGTGGTAAATGATATACTCACAGGGTATGCCTCTACCCTACTAGCTTCGCCGCTTGATCTAAAGAAGAAGAGGACCGGTACCTACTCTGAGAGGGTTAGTCCTACTATAGTATCAAAGCAAAAGAAAAGGAAATTTGTGACATCGGCATCGACACCGGTTACATCTATTGCCAATCCTAAAGTGACAAAGAGGTCACCAGCCAAAAAGAAACCGGAGGCCATTCCGCCAAAGGTATTTGAAAGGAAGAGAAAAACCAGGAATAACACACTGGATACATAAGACATTGAACCCAAGGTAGAAATGAAGAAGACAAGGCAACCAAGTAAGAAGACGAAGACAACCAATAATGTATCTACAACTTCTACACTAGTAAATATAGATATTTGTTCTTACAAGCCTATGACACATTGTCAAAGGACCATAAAGAATATTAGAAGGAAAGTTCTTGATGATTTCAATGATAGTGAAAAGGAGGATGTTGAACAAGAACTTATTAAATATTTATGTGATAATGATCGGTCACCTACCGATATTAAATTAGTTACTTCTAAATCTTTGTATGATTCTTTGGACAACAAATGGTGCATTGCCATTGAAAAGGAACAAGAAATCGGGGAGAAAATTTTTGCTCAATATTTTCCAGATGCCTCAAATTCAGAATTGTTTGAGATTATTGATAAGTTCAAAGGAATATTTTTCATGAGAAGAAGAAGACTTCAGCTACTCAGAGGAAAAATTCATGAAGTGGAAAAAGACACTCATCTGCGAGCTCAAGAAGTTGTCCAAATGAAAAAGGTCTTTGATGCTAATAGACAAGCTGAGGAAATTGTTCTTATTGATGTAGATTCATTAGATGTTGCACCGGTCGATACTGCACTTAACATTCAAGTGGAGAACGAAAAGAAGGAAGAAGAAGAAAAGAGGAAAGTAGAGAAAGAAAAGAAGGAAGAAGAAGAAGAAAAGAGGAAAGAAGAGAAAGAAAAGAAGGAAGAAGAAGAAAAGAGGAAAGTAGAGAAAGAAAAGAAGGAAGAAGAAGAAAAGAGGAAAGTAGAGAAAGAAAAGAAGGAAGAAGAAGAAAAGAGGAAAGCAAAAAAAGAAAAGAAGGAAGAAGAAGAAAGGAAAGCAGAGAAAGAAAACAAAGAAGAAGAAGAAGAAAAGAGGAAAGCAGAGAAAGAAAAGAAGGAGGAAGAAGAGAAGAAGAAAGTGGAGAAAGAAAAGAAGGATAAGGAGGAAGAAGAGAAGAAGAAAGCAGAGAAAGAAAAGAAGGATAAGGAGGAAGAAGAGAAGAAGAGAGCAAAGAAGAAAGAAGAAGAGAAGAAGATAGTGTAGGAGAAGGAAGAAGAGAAGAAGAAAGAAGAAGAGAAGAAGAGAGTGCAGGAGAAGGAAGAAGAGAAGAAGGAAGAAGAGAAGAAGAAGGAAGAAGAGAGGAAGAAAGAAGAAGAGAAGAAGAGAGTGGAGAAGGAGAAAGAGAAGGCTGACAAGGAATCCTAGGAAAAAGAAGAGTAGGAGAAGAAAAGACAAGAGGAGATCAAGGCAAAGGAAGGAGGACAGACTCCTAAGGCAACCGGAGATCAAGCTAAGTAGGTTGATCCCATCGGTCACACCGATTTGACTCTTGCCTATCTTACCCAAATGATAGATGAAAATGAGCTACTAAGGAGCATTCAACTGGCTCAAGATAGATTGGAAGAACTGAGGAAAAATAAAGAATAGGATGTCATTCAATTTGTTGTTGACACTCTTTCCAATCTAATCCCCGATACTAACCTCCCCAGTACCGATTCCTCATTGGCCAAGCTAAAACTATTATGCATAATAATGTATGATCAAGTTCAATCACTAGAAGATGTTACCCAGGCTACTGCAAAGAAAAACCATGAAAAGGAACTAAATGTTGCACTGATGAATAAAATTGAGGAGGATAGAACCAAGTTGATCCATCAGAAAGATGATATCAGTCTAGCAATGGCTGAAGGACAAATGCTTTTGAGCAAGATATGTTAGCCCGATCTATTCTATGATGATGCTTTGAAGAAGAAAGATCAACTCCAATCAGAACTGAAGCAGTATGTGAAGACCTTAAAAGTACCATATGATTCTTTCACAGTGTATGGGCGGACCATTCAGAATCACCGGCAACAGATTGAAGAGATTGAAGCAAAGATCTGCAAGTGGACTCTAAATCTGCAGGAGCTACAACTACTCCTATTACCTAAGTTGTAGGTTCTTTAGAAGTGTTTTCTGAACTTGGAAGCTATTATTGTCACACAAGAGATGAGCACTATCGATGTCATGGAAGAATTAGCTTTCCAGATGAAGACCGAGAGTGAAATTGTTGCCTCACTTCTCAATTCCTGGTCTTCAGACATGAAGGATTTTTTGAAAAACTTTAAATTCTTTTTTGAGAAGTTTTAGTCTTTATTGTCATGAACATATACTTTGTTTTTATGTTATTCAATATAACTTTGGTAAGAGGGAGTGTTTGCATTACTTTGTCATTGTTGGCAAAGGGGGAGTGGTATTGAAAATTTTATGCAAATGAAAGATGCACATGCTTGTAACCTTGGCAAAGGGAGTAGTGTATATGCTTAGGGGGAGTAAGTTTGATTATGACATCTATTTTTGTTTTGGAAGCACTTAGATGTCAAAATTTTCCTAAGTATTGCCATCAATAACAAAGGGGGAGATTGTTGGGAATTTGTTAATGTTTGTACTTAGTTGAGGTGGTTGTTGGCATGTTTAGTTGTGATTGTCATTGATGGACACACACTTATTTTATGTATGAGTTATTCTCAACCGGTAGTATGTGATGTATTATTCAAACCGGTATTATATGCCATTGTATGTATAGTCTTTGTTTATAGAAGACTATCGGTGTTTTGCAGAAGAAGCTTATCGGTCAAAGCATGACCGAAGACCTCAAGCGGAACAAGGACCCCTAACGGTAGTTAATCTTTTTGATCAGAACACTATGTTCTAGTTTACCAGTCTTTGTTTGTTAACCGATAATCGGTATACTGTGTTAAACCGGTAAACTTGTAAAGTGTGATGAGTTATCATCCACCGACACTTTGCCGGTGTTTCTATGTCATGTTACCAAATGTGTCTAGATGCTTTTAACCTAGTAAATTGTAATCCAATCTCATTGGACCGACATGAAATCAACTTCCTATTTAAGGACATCATGTCTAGGGTTTTTGTATGTATGTTTGTGTTGAAGAGCAAAGTTGTTATAGAAGCATCGTGTGATAGAGATTGAACATGCAAAGGATAGAAGACTGAAGTAATGTTGCAATGCATTAATAGGGAGCAGTCAATAATCTAATCAAGCATTATGTGCTACTTTCTAGATCATTCACTTGTTGATTACTATTCTCTTCAACAAATCTGAAACCCTTAACCGGGTAGGCCTAGTCAAGCCTATTGTAAATCCTCTAACAAGGTGGTTCACAATTTTGGATCTAAAATCCTTTAACAGGGTAGCCTTTAACAAGAGTTATCTCCTAACAGAGATCTGGATTCCTAACATGATCTGCTCTGGTGAAGAACATTGTAAGGCCTTAACCGATCTGGTTACTATTCTGCAGATAGTTGACTTGTGAGTTTTACTCACCGTGTTTTTTCCCATTTGGGTTTCTATGTCAAAACATCTTGTGTTATGGTGATTGTTCTTCTATGGGTGAATGCTTTATTTTCTATTTGGCTTATATGTGTTTTAACCGGTTTGTTGTTCAAACTACTATATCGGTCTGCAGTAAAATTACTTAAGAGTTTGGTTTAGTTTTCGAGCATGCTAATTCACCCCCCTCCCCCTCTTAGTATTCATCAAACTCTGTCAAACTGTCAAACTCTTACTCCGATAGACCAAATCACTTAGCCAACAAGTCAATTACTAAAAACCAACTTTAAACATCATTAAACATCAGTTGAACCTGGTTGCCATCAATGACAATATAAATAACTGATCATGTCATCTTCCTCTACCAGTATAGTCATCCACCATCTTCGCATCTTCATTAGTTATGCCATAGATGCCAACAATCTCCCCCTTTGGCATTGAAGGCAACACTAAATATCAACATACTCAACTCATACTGTTCCACTCTGTTATGGACCTTCTCTGCACTCTTCTCTTCTCTGATGCATATCATCTGCCAATTACACTATATCTACTCCAACTAATCATATGTCTTCTCTTAATCATATTTATTCTCCCCCTTTGACAGAAATGCCAAAGGTGCATAAGCATCACAAATCATCAAGTCTGCTACAGTTGTTGTCTTCAACATTTCTGCAAACACATCTAAGTTGCTCCCCTTGCGGAGTAGCCTGCAACTCATCAATCCAAAGTGAAAAATAGTCATGAAGCCCACTGGATTGATGCATCCTACATTATAGTTTTTTCTAAGTAGGGGTCTAGCCCCTAATTTACCTCTAAGATACTCAAAGGTTGTCTTCAGCAATGGTTTTGTGAAAATATCTACTAGCTACTCTTTGCTTGTCACATACTCCATGCGGACTTGTTTTTCCTGTACTCTTTCCCTTAGAAAATGATATTTCAATTCTATGTGCTTTGTTCTTGCATGTAACATAGTATTTTTTTAAATATTGATTGCACTACTATTATCACAGTAAATAGTTACCGGTTCAAACATATAAAATTTGAATCCTTCAAGCACATTTCTCATCCAGATTGCCTACGTGAAATTCATTGATGTAGCAACATACTCTGCCTCTGTTGTTGACTGAGAAACACAAGTTTTCTTCTTACTTTTTCAAGCAACCAATCTGCATCCAAGAAGAAAAGCTCTACTGGTAGTGCTTTTCTGGTCATCTACATTGCCTACCCAATCTGCATCAGTAAACACATCCAAAGAGAAATATAAAGGATGCCACAAACCATAATCTACTGTGCCTTTCAGGTACTAGATATCCTTTTCACCGCTACCAAGTGAGTCTCCTTGGGATCCTTTTAAAATATAGCAACCAATCCAACAACATGTGCAATATCCGGTCTTCTATGAATGGTATAATGCAATTTACCAATCATAGACCTGTATTCTTTCTCATCCACAAATGGTGAGTCATCTTGCTTGGACAACTAGCAGCATGTCACCATCAGAGTACCAACCGGTTTACAATCTTCCATGCCAAATGTTTTCAACACCTCTGACATACTTACTCTAACAAATAAAAATTCCACCATCCAACTGCTGGACCTGCAACCCAATAAAAAAATTTAATCTCTCCAATAAGAGACATCTCAAATTCCTTTTTCATCTCCTCAACAAAACCCATGCATAAGTCATCATTACCACCAAAGATAATGTCATCCACAAATACTTTAGCTATCAATACTTTCTCTCCATCAATCTTTAGATATATGTTACTATCCTCATTGATACGCTAGAATCCTATCTTGATCAGGTGTGCATGCAACCTTTCAAACCATGCTCTTGGTGCTTGCTTCAATCCATACAATGCCTTATGTAGTTTGAAAACCATATATTTGTCTTTAGACAAAGCAAATCCATCTGGTTGTTCTATGTATACTTCTTCTTCAAGGATGTCATTGAGAAAAGTTGATTTAACATCCATCTGATAGAATTTAAATCCTTTAAATGTAGCATAAGCAAGTAGAATTCTTACTCCTTCCAATCTCACCACAGGTGCAAAGGTTTCACCATTAACTTCTCCTTCTTCTTGTCCATAGCCTTTGCAAACCAATCTTGCTTTATTTCTCACAACCTTTCCTTCTACATTTAAATTGTTTCTAAAAACCCATTTGGTTCCAATCACATTCTTGTCTTCCGGTCTAGGAACAAGTGTCCATGTCTTGCTCTTCTCTATCTGATCTAACTCCTCATTCATTGCACTAATCCAGTCATCATCCTTTAATGCCTCTCTTACTATTTTCATCTCAATAGTAGAAATCAAACAAGAATTTTCTCTGATTTTCCTCCTTGTTTGTACTCCAGCATGTTTATCTCCAATTATTTGTTCTTCGAAGTGATTTAACCTGACGTTCCTTGGAATAACCAGTTCTGGTGTTGTGCTTTCTGCTTCATGTTCTTCATCTTCTTCATCACTCTCTACATTTACCAGTTGAGCACCTATTTCTGCAACATTTTGCTCATCAGTCTTCTGCACTTCTGGTTCTATGAACACAAGTCTTTCTTCATCTTTCTCAGGCTTAGATCTATTCGACTCACCAGATTTCTCAAGGAGTTCATCTATCTTCACATTAGCACTCTCAATGATCTTCTTAGTTCTCTTGTTATAACATTTAAATGCCTTACTCTTTGTAGAGTAACCAAGAAAAATGCCTTCATCACACTTAGCATCAAACTTTTCAGTGTAATCATCTCTCTTAATATAACATTTACTCTCAAATATTTTGAAATATCTTACACGTGGAGTCTTTCCATGCCATAATTCATAAGGTGTTTTGTTATTACCTTTTTTGACAAAACCCAATTCAAAGTATAGACAACAGTGTTGACTGCTTCTCTCCAAAACATCTTCGGTACTTCACCTTGAATCAACATGGTTCTAGCAACTTCAACAACTATTCTATTCATTCTCTTTTCTATCCCATTTTGTTGTGGAGTTCTAGGAGCTAACATTTGCCTCTTAATTCTCTGTTCATCATAGAACTTCACAAACTCATCAGAAGTAAATTCACCTCCCCAGTCAGATCTCAAACATTTTAGATTCTTCCTTGTATCTTTCTTAACAAGAGCTTTAAATGCTTTAAACTTACTAAAATCCTCAGACTTTTCTCTCAGAAAATTTACCCACATCATTTTGGAATAATCATCAGTAAAGATCATAAAATACTTGTCACCAAAATAGTTGTTGGTCCTCATAGGACCACAAAGATCAGTATGAGCCAAATCAAGAATATTATCTGAAGAAAAAGACTTACTCTTAAAGGATACAGAGGTCATCTTACCCATCTGACAATCCTTTCATAACTCATTGTTCGGTTTCAGAAAGATGGGGCAAACCTCTAACAATACTTGACTTACTAACTTTAATCAAATTGACATGACAAAATCTCTTGTGCCATAACCAGCTGTCTTCAATCTTCACCACCAAACAATCATTTACATTAGTATTCAAATGAAATAAATTACCTCTAGTCTACATCCCAGTAGCAATCAATTCTCCATTACTTCCAAGAATCCTACACACTCCACTTTTGAATTTAAGTAGATATCCCTTATCATTAAGCTATCCAACACTCAAGAGGTTATGTTTTAGTCCTTCAACCCAAAATACATCATCTGCATTACTCTTCCCATTTAATGAAAGTGATCCTTTACCTTTAACCATGCAAGGAGAGTTATTACCAAATCTTACAACACCTCCATCAAACTCTTCAAGGGATGGGAACTTACTTTTGTCACCGGTCATGTGGTGTGAGCAACCACTATCTATTATCCATTCATCATTGCTATCCATATGAGACACCAAAGCCTTCAAATCAATCAGATCCTCCTCCTTCATAGCAACAAATACTATCTCCTGATTGTCATCTTCTTCTGATTCATCATTGGTCACACCCTCATCCACTGCAACATAACAATGTTTCTTGCTTTTTCCTTTGAATCTCCTAAACTTATCTTTCTTATCAGCGTTAGGGCAGTTAGCAACTATGTGTCCAATATTACTATAAGAGAAACACTTCAAGGGTAATTTATCTTTATATTTACTTGTTCCTCTAGGGAATCTTCTAGCCAGTAATGCTTCAAGTTCCATCAAATGATCTTCATCATCACCATCACCTCTACTACTGCCATGACTAGACCTGCAATCATGATTATGACAAACATCTTTTCCTTTCCTTGTTGATGTATTGGTTATTGAAGCCTTAAAGGTAGATTTAGAAGGTTTGGAAACATTATTATCAAAACTATTAAGTTCAAATGCAGTTAACTTTCCAATTAAAGATCACCAAACAGGCAATTCGAGTCGTGACATGCCTAAATGAAACCGATGAAGTACCTGGCCTGAGAAAAGTATCGAATAACACAGTGATAGAAACTACTGGTTCTAATTTTTACAGCAGGGTGATGACCATAAATGACATTCTAGAGCATGATGTGAAGTTTGCATCTATGGTGGTCGGATACAAAGTTTACCAGTCTAGTAGGCATAACTTTATCTCTGGAACTGCCACATAATCTGCATATCAAATGTTGAAGAATGACATGAGGTATGATCTGTGCATAGTCCTTCTAAATAAGTTGATAAGTAATTTGAATAAAATTAAGCAAGATAAGAAGCACACGTTCAAATATGGAACTCTTCTTATTTGCTTGTATTTCTTGAATGAGATACTTGGTGTGAAAGGAAAGGTTCAATGGGCCTATGATAGACCAGTGGCAATACAAATCAAAGAGGGATTGTGGGGAATAGGAGATGTCATAATGATAATATATACTCTTTGGGGTTATTTCAAATCTTTCCAAGCGGCAATGAAAAACAAAGAGAGAATCCCTAAGGAGATTGTAGAGAAGTATGAGCAAACTATTTACTTCATGGTTGATAAAGATCAATGTCAAATGGAAGTCGTGGAACCTAGGATAGTTTAGATCATGCCCGTGGGGTATGAAGTTCACTCTATCATGCTTGAGGCATATGCTCAACACTTACTGAGCCAACCAATGGATCCTAGTAGGAAGATTTGGAACATTCAAGGAGAAAGACCTTGAATTGCACAAACAATTCATTGCACCTACTAGAAAAAGGAAAGTTGCAAAAATGGCTGAGGAAGTGGTAGTGCAAATGGGGTTCACCTGGGAGGAGGTGAAGAAGGCAAGAGAAAAACATGCACAGAAGGAGGCCAAAGAGGAAACCAAAAAGCCTAAGGTCGATCCAGTTCCCTCCAAGGTTAAACCAAAAGAGTCCAAGTCTGCCCCTGCTACAGTGGCACCATCTTCAAGACTTAGCCCATCTGGGAAAGGTGTATTGAAGAAAAAGGAGAAGTCCAAGTGGACTTATGTTGCTATATCTTCGGTGTCCTCTGAGACAGAATCTGATGAAGAAGCAAGCAAGGCCAAGAGAAAAGGTGAATTTATTAGATTGGTGAGGAAGTCGCAGTCCGGTGGAGCCCAGTAGAGCAAGAAAGAAAAATTTGATCTTGCCCATGCAGGAAGATCTCAAAAAGGAAGAAAGGTCAAAATTCAACTTGAGTCCAGTGATAAGCAAGGTAAATCTACATTTGTTCCTCCATTGTTAGCGAACCAATTAATTGATGAGATAATTGTGGATGGTAATTTGAAGAATATTGGAGTGTGTTATGATAATCTGAATGAGGTTGATCAGAGAAAAGTAGAAGAAGCAGTCGTTTTATATTTGCACAATTCTAGCAAAAAAATGATTGAGCTAGAGAAGAGAATCCCTAAGGACCTATACAACCTTATTGATGCAAGGAGACTAAATACTAGTAGAACTGATAAGGAGATGAAAGAAAGAGATTTGGTTAATGTTTGCACCTATATCGCTCGAGATGAAGTCAAAAGACTCATTGAGGAAGCTAACAAGAAGGAACTTAGAAGCAAAAATAGGGTAAACAGATTAATGATTGGGAAGGTGGAAGAGGTAAGGAAGGAGACAAAAGACATATGGAGAAAAATAATTGTAAATGATCCTTTGTACAAAGGTACATTCAAGTCTTCTCAACTAGAAGAAAAGCAAGGTGTTTCTAGTGATCAGAAGGTTGAAACTTAGATTGAGGGACATCCGAAAGACCAAGGTAACACACTTGATGCTGAGGTCGGTGATAATCCTCCAATGACAGATATTTCAGCATCCCCTGAGATTCAAAAGGATGATACTGCACCAAGTGGCAACACCGGTGCACAAGATAAAGGGGATGGAGCATAGAAAAAGGAAGTTGAAAGTGCAGAGGCAAAGATCGTTGAGTTAGACAAAGGCAAAGGAGTAGTTGATCTATAAATTTTCACTCCTCCGGTTACTAAAACCTTGCCTCAAATCTCCATTAATATATATGGTCCTCTAAACCTTGGACAAATGTCTGCTATCGAGGAGCTAATGCTCGTAGTTGTTGTTCAAGCTCAGGCTAGCCAGGATCTGGTAAAGTTTGAATCTGAAGATAAGAAGCTCATTTTGATGTCGATTGATGTTTTGTAGAAGGTGGCTTCAAATGTACAGCTAGATTCCAATGCCAGCCTCACCGATAAATTGTTGCAATTGATTAATAGTGTAAATACTAGTTTTGATTCTTTAGAGAAGTCTGCTACTAAGAGAGTTTTGGATAGATTTAAGGATGTAAGGATGCAGACATTCCAGAAGATGATTGAAGATGACAGAGTGAGGTTAAATAAAGTTCTGCAGGTAATTTTAGATGCATTAACAGAAGGTGGTAAATTGTATGTCTTGTCTAATTTTGCCTAAATTCATTATATATATAGACAAGCAAATAAGTGTTTGCCAAGGCAAACTTGCTAGTATTTCTCAATCCTTTGATCCCAATGTAGCTCCAACCAGCGGTGTTGAATGAAAAATTTTAGCTCTAAATTATTAGATCTCAAGACTCAATGAGGACAAGGATAAAATTTTGAAGAGAATAGGTGAACTCTGGAACTTGATTGCCCCTCGGTTGGACACCATGCTAAGCAATAAGGTAGATTGCATGAAGGTGATGGCTCAAACTGTGTCATCTGATCTGAAGGAAGTAGAAATTCATGCAACAATATTTAGTGTATTCATTAAAGTTTTGGATAACTTGAAGAGTGGGTGGGATACTCACCTAAGATCCTTGAAGACCATTTTTGCTCACATCTTCAAGTATTTGTAAAATCTCCGGCAAGTATCTTTGTATATAAAGTTTGGACAGCACCCCATCTTTAGCATTGCTATCAAAGGGGGAGAGAAATGGTGAAAAAAGTATAGTATAGTAGAGTGGAATTATTTATCTAAGTGGAAGCCTTAGAATTTTTTTGATCTAGTATACAGTGCTCAACACTTAGCCATTTTTCATGAGTGTTGCCATTGATGCCAAAGGGGGAGATTGTTGGCAATTGACACTCATCCAGTGACTTCTGATGGATTTTTATTGGTTTAGGGTTGTCATTGATGGAAAATCTTCATGAAATTTCCATCTGGTAATCACAAATCTTGATTTCCGGAAGAGGACGTCAACCGGTAGCCAGTTAACCAGTATTTTAGGTTTGACAAAAAAATTTTGGTCTGAAAGCTTTTCGAAGATTGCGGGACTTTGAATTGTGTATGGGTTGATTGAGATGACATAGAGACATCATTTTATTGTTGTCTTGGTGATCCACATTTATCTTTGGTAATCCAGTCAAGCCGACATATGACTACACGTTACACTAGCAGACCGACTTGATAAATGACCTATTTTATGATTGCAGATATATAAAACCCATGTAGATGATCTTTTTGGTGTAGGGTATGATTGTATGCAAGTGAGTGGTGATTGAGAATCTTTTTTCGACAGTTTCACGTGCGCATTCTTGATCTGGTAGCTGACTGAGACAGTGAATAGGGTAGAACAGAGTAGATCAACAGAGGTGATCCAGTCAATATGTTTGGCACTTAACCAGAACTCATCCAAATATTGTAGATGCTATTTTGGAGTTCATTTTATTGTAATTAATCATTTTAATTAATTAGTAAGGTAGTGATCCTTCCAAGGTTGTTGCCCTTATTGTATTTGAGGAGTGAGCTCTAGGCAGTGTGCCTGAATGCCTGTGCATTCCCCATATTGTAATATTGTTTTTCTATTGGATATAGTGGAATAATATTGTGGGTTCAAATCCCACCATGGTTTTTCCCATTTGGTTTTCCACATAAAAATCCGATGTTATGATTTTGTGGTTGTTTGTTTTATGTTCCTGCATTTCAGTTTCATGTGTATGCTTCTGGTGGTTTAAAGTTAAGTCTGAAAATTTGCTAATTGGTAGATCATTGATTCAAACCCCCCCCCCTCTCAATGATCCCTAATTCCAACAATACTTTCACATAGTATACAATGTCAGTCTTATGTTATCCATCAAAGGTAATAGAACCCATTCCAACAATCTAAGCAATCTGATCATCTCCAAATCTAACAAAACCACCATCATACTTTTCAAGTTTTACACTTACTTTTGTAACCAGACATATGATTTCTATCTCTTCTAACATGAAATTTTGATGCAATAGTTTCAACAACCTTATACATTTCCTTATTATTGTTAGGTTTAGATTCAAATTTCTCAACCAAGAACAAACAATCACTATCTTCATTATCTGACTCGTCATCTAAACTATCAACATCATCTTTAACATAGTAGGATTTCTTATTGAACTTTCCTTTATTTTCCTTAAACTTTTGTTGTGTTCCTCTCTCTAGACATCTAGATGCATAATGACCAATCTTTCCACACTTAAAATATTTAAGGGGTAACATACCTTTATACTTGTTGGTTCCTCTCTTCAATTGTCTCACAAAGTTTGCTTCCATCTCATCTAGGCTCTCATCATTTGAATCTTCATTTGAAGATTTTAATGCTTTAAATATTGTCTCAGTTCTTGCTTTGTCTTTACCAAACTATCTCATCTCGAATTTAGTCAAGGTGCTATACAACTATTCTTTGGTGAATTTTGACAGATCATAAGTTTCCTTGATAGCTAAAATTTTGTCACTGTAACATTCTGGTAAAGTCCTCATGATCTTCTCTATCAAATCCTTATCATCCAAAGTACCACCAAAATCTCTGATCTCATTCACTGCATTGTCAACCTTATGAAAACAACTTGTTATGGCTTCACCTTCTTCCATCCTCAAGTTCTCATATCTGCCTTTAGTAGTCCGCATCTTAGCTAGCTTATCTCTGACATTTCCTTCATAAATGTTTTTCTATCTTTTCCAAACTTCATAAGAAATATCTAATGCAACAACCTTCACCAATTCAATTGTAGATAGGGCACTAAAGATAGCATACATTTCTTGTTCATTCTCTTCATAGACTTCAATCTCATCCAGGGTAGTAGGACCATTTGCTGACATCACATATTTTGTCTCCATAGCTTTCCAAGTCTTCTAACTCAGAGGAATAAAGTATCCTCTCATCTTCACTCCACAAATACTATTGTCTGATCCTTTAATGGTAGGAATAGTCAATTTATGTTTCATCGGATCTTCCTCAAGTGATTAGTCTCACTTTCTAGGAACCAAAGCTCTGATACCAATTGTTGAATATCCCAGACAACTGAGAGGGAAGGTGAATCGGTTGTACCAATTAAAATCTTTTACTTAATCCATAAAAACAAATCCGGTAAAAAAAATTTTGATTACTTAATCATAGCTAGATATAAGCATGAAAGAGCACACACATAAAACATACATATGAACACCAAATATACATGGAAAACTGAAGGAGAGAAAAACCATGAAGAATGCTAATTCTCAATTATGAAACATCTATTAGGGTGACATCAGTTAAGGTGATTTTTACAAAGGGTGGCTCAATGTCAAAATGCTCACTGTAGGTGGACTCATTGCCCAGCTACAACCACCAAAAAAAACAAGGGCTCACTACCCCAAAAAAGAAGAAAGAATCCACCACTAAAGCTCAACTTCCACAACATTGCAATGTTGGAAGAAACCTTTGGCTCGCTACCTCTAGTACCAAACAACAATAGCACTAAATCTCACTACTCAACCACAACTTCACACAACCTCGCACACATTTGCAAAAAATGATAGTTTTGATACTTAATATAAGTACAGATCCAATAGCCAACAAGATGAGAGGGGGGGTGAATCATACAAACTTAATCATCCATAAAAACATCAGATTCAACCTCAGTAACATATATATCAGTCATATAACCAAAAACTGTCAAACATGCAAACTCAAAAAAATATGAACAATATAAACCTCATAACACCAGATTTAACATGGAAACCCAAATAGGGAAAAACCACTGTGGGATTTCGAACCCACTAAGAAATATACTCTTCTAGAGCATGCTCGGTTAAAAGCAAATCCTATTAAAGATTACAAACACATTGCTAGATGTGACCCGGTTAAGGGATTTCCCTCAGATCTGTTAGGATTTTCACTTTGTTAGAAGTGACCTTGTCAAAGGATTTCAAACACTCAATCAGAATGTCACCTTGTTAGAGGATTTACATATAAGACTGCTAAGTCCACTCGGTTAAGAGATTTCCTGTCACTTTCACAAAATAACAGTAATACAATCTGTCTGCAACTTCACATCTAAAATGCTAAAGCAGATTCCTATTTGTTCAATACAATCTAGACATAGAACTAATCTTGTCTATCTATTGGGCATCAATACTCTATTTTTCTAACAGGTCTTCAAGCTTCTGTACTCGATAATCACTATGTAGCATCCCTGTGCATACACTTGCCCACATACATTGTTTATCAACAGTTTCCTATTTATAAACAATCTTCTAACTGCTTAATCTCCTTGATCACATTTCCCATGATCAATCATAGCCATCAGATCTTCAATCTTGTCCAAGTTCATTGCATCTTTCGATCTGAAAATGTTTTACCCCACCTTGGAACTTGCACATTCACCATGGAACTTGTGTTAGGGTAATGCAGTTCAATCTGAGCTATAGATCTTCCTACCAACTTTCCATTGCCTTAGATTCGTTTAACAAACTTCTTCCATGACTTGCCAATCATTGATCCACTCCAACTCATCGACTTCTTTCATTAAATATCACATGTAAACATTTAATGCATTCTGTTATAGCTCGGTTACAACTTGGTGAATACTAAACTTTACTCGATAGACATTCTATCTTTATTAACTGACTACGATAACCTTAGGGTTTACCGACTAGGTTCCTTAGGGTTTACCGACTAGGTTCTTTGCTTGATAACATAGTATAGTATTAACCTTTACATTTTACAACATATGTATGATGTTAAAACAATCTAAAACATCAAGATCTCATCATTGTCTAACTCGGTAGTAGTTGCCCATTGAATAACTTATCCCCTTATTCATCATATTCTTTCCTGTGTCTTTACCGACTTCTTTATAATCTTCATATCATACTTCTCAATATATGGCAATATCATACTGAATTAGAAAATCAATTTCTTGACATCAATGACAAAATAATAATATCAAAATAGTAAAACATCTTTAATCAGTTATGTCCATAATCATCAACAACCTTCTCAATATCCTTATAATTTAATATTGCCAACAATCTCCCCCTTTGGCATTGATGGCAAAACCAATTGATTTGACCTTTAAAAGATTCAGATTGTTGTGATTCTGAAACCCTTGAAATGCTCTCCCCCATACATCAGACTTCTCTTCTGTTTTCAGTCTTTATTTCAATCTGTAGTCTTCTCTCAGTCTTCTCCCATATATTCTCAGTCTTCTCCCCCTTTGGTAGGCCTTCTCCTCCTTAGGTCTTCTCTCCCTTAGGTAGGTCTTCTCCCCCTGGGTAGGTCTTCTCCCTCTTTGACAACAATGCCAAAAAGGAAAAAAACTAAAACATAATTTGTTTCTGTAAGAAGTTATTTCCTGTTGTTGTGTATCAATTGAGTCTCGATCAGAGCATTTGTCTTCAATTCCTATTTCCTGTATCATTCTCTGTATTATTCCAGTATTACTTCCAGTACACTTGCAGAAAAATATTCTAAAGTGTATCACTCCAGCATCAACTCCCCAAAAGATATTCAATAGATTCATCGAAGTGATACTTTCACCGAACTTGGTCAATGAGTAAAAGATAGGGGTAGGACCCCTAACTTACTTCTAAGATATTCAAAAGTGTCCTTTGGTAGTGGCTTGGTGAAGATATCAGCTATTTGCTCCTTTGTGTTAACATATTCCAACAACACTTTCTTCTCTTGAGCTTCTTCTCTAAGATAATGATATTTGATAGATATGTGCTTTGTCTTAGAGTGCATAACAGGATTCTTTGAAATATTAATGGCACTAGTATTGTCACAGAATATAGTTACTGGCTCAGTAACTTTCTCATTTATACCTTCCAATAGTTATTTTGATCCATGCAATGTTGGTACAATTCAGTGCTGCTGCAACATATTCAGCTTCGGCTGTTGACTGAGAAACACATCCTTGTTTCTTGCTAAGCCAACTCACTCGTCTTTCTCCTAAGAAGAAAGCTCCTCCACTTGTGCTTTTTCTATCATCAGTGTTGCCTACCCAATCAACATCAGTATAAACTTTTAAATCAAAATCATTTCCTTTCTAATATACTAAGCCATAATCTTCAGTGCCTTTTAAGTATCTGAAAATTCTTTTGATTGTCGTCATGTGTATTTCCTTAGGATCTGCAGAGAATCTTGCAACAATACCTACTGCATGTGCTATATCTGGCCTGTTGTGAACAACATATTGTAGTTTTCCAATCATGGATCGGCAGAGTGTCTCATCAACAGATGCAGATTCATCATTCTTTGATAGTTTACAGTTGGTAGTCATAGGAGTACTTACTGGTTTTGAATCCTCCATTCCAAATTTCTTCAAGATTTCCTTTATGTACTTGGATTGAGTAATGAAAATCTCATTTTTCATTTGCAGTATCTGTAAGCCTATAAAATACTTTATCTCACCGATTAATAACATCTCAAATTCTTTGCTCATTTCATTTCCAAAGTTCTTGCATAAAGAGTCATTTCCACAAAATGTAATATCATCAACAAATATGGCTGACATTAGTATTCCATTTTCATCATTCTTCATGTACATGTTGTTGTTCTCACTTGTCCTTATAAAACCAATCTTAATAAAAAAAGAGTGCAATCTCTCATACCATGCTCTAGGTGCTTGTTTTAGACCATATAAAGCTTTGTTCAATTTACATACCTGATCTTTATTATTGTCTTCAACAAATCCTTCAGGTTGTTCAATGAAAACTTCTTCTAATATTCCATTTAGAAATGTAGATTTGACATCCATTTGATATACCTTGAAGTTCTTGAAAGCAGCATATGCCAACAATGTTCTTACTCCTTCAAGTCTAGCAACAGGTGCAAAAGTCTCACCATAATCAATTCCTTCTTCTTGGGCATAACTTTTGCAAACTAATCTTGCTTTGTTCCGAATGACCTCACCTTTTTTATTTAGCTTGTTTCTGAAGATCCACTTTGTACCGATTACATTTTTGTCCTTCGGTCTTGGGACCAGTGTCCATGTGTCATTCTTTTTTATTTGATCAATCTCTTCTGTCATAGCATTTATCCAATCTTCACTGTTAAATGCCTCTTTCACTATTATCGGTTCAAATTCAAATATCAAACATGTGTTCTGTCTCAGTTTGTTCCTTGTCATCACTAGATCATCCTTATCTCCTATAATATGACTTGGTGCATGGTGCCTTCTGACATACTTGGCTAATACAGGCTCGGTAGGCTTTGTATGATCTTCTTCATCACTTGGTAACTGGATATTTTCTTCATTTTCTTCAACAGTTATCTCGGTAGAACTTCTCGGTTGCACATGGACAAATTCATCATAGTCTTTCAGTTCTTTGGAATTCCCTTCATTATTGCTTTCTGCAAATTCATCAATTTTCACATTTGCACTTTCTACTATTTTGTTAGATGATTTGATCAGACATTTAAATGCTTTGCTTCTAGAAGAATATCCTAGAAATGTTCCTTCTTCACTTTTCTGATCAAACTTGCCATTTCTATCATCTTTATGAACACAGCATTTACTTCCAAAGATCTTAAAATAACTTACATTAGGTTTCTTTCCATACCATATTTCATAAGGTGTCTTCAAAGTACCTTTCTTCAATTGAACTCGGTTCAAGGTGTAAACAGTTGTGCTTATTGCTTCTCTCCAAAATGTTTGTGGAACCTTCTTCTCAATCATCAATGTTCTAGCACAATCCACAATAGATCTGTTTCTTCTTTTAGCTATTCCATTTTGCTGTGGAGTTCTCGGTGCAGAGACTTGTCTTTTAATACCATGATCATTGCAAAATAGGTTGAACTCATCAGATGTGAACTCTCCTCCTCTATCTGATCTAAGACATTTAAGTTGTCTTCCTGTTTCATTTTCAACTCTAGCCTTGTACCATTTAAAAATTTGTAAAGCTTCTGATTTTTCTTTTAAAAACATTACTGACATCATCCTTGAATAATCATCTACAAATAATATGAAATACTTATCACCATAATAACCTTGAACTTTCATAGGACCACAAAGATCAGTGTGCACAAGATCTAAAATTCCCTTAAAAGTGTAGGACTTACTTGTAAAGCTTGATCTTGTCATTTTACCCATCTGGCATCCTCGGCACATAGCATTCTCAGGTTTTTCAAGACTCAGTAAACCTCTTACTCTATGCTTCTTACTTATCTTGATCAGATTATCAAAATTAACATGACAAAACCTTTTATGCCATAGCCAGGTATTATCAATCTTTGCATGCAAACACTTATTGTCAGTTGAGTCAAGGTGAAATGTATTACCTTTTGTTTGTGTCCCGGTAGCAGCTAACTTTCCATTCTTATCATGAACTTTGACAATTCCTTTCTGAAATTCTATTCGGTAACCTGTGTTGTTTAATGTGCTACACTCAACAAATTATATTTCAAACCTTCAACCCAATAAACATCATTGCATCTTGCTTTATCAAGAAGTGTTATGGATCCTTTACCTCTCATCGGACATGGTGCATCATTACCAAATCTAACATAGCCTCCATCATAATCTTCTAACATAACAAACTTGTGTTTATCTCTTGTCATATGATGTGAGCATCCACTATCTATAATCCAAGAATCATTAGTGTTTTTGTGAGATATTAGGGCTTTTTCTTCATACCTTTCTTCATCTGATCCATCCTTGATAGCCACATAAACAACTTCCTCTATATCAGTCTCATCTAATTTATCATCGTCAGATTCCTCATCAACAATTAAGCGTGTCTTTCTATCTCTTCTTCTAAAGTCTCGATGTCCTTTGTAATGATTATCTTTCTATCTGTCATCTCAGTAATCTCTCTTTTTAGTGAAATCTTTGTCAGGATAGTTAGAAGCCATATGTCCAATCTTATCACAATTGAAACATTTCAAAGGTAGTTTTCCTTTATACTGACCTTTGCCTCTTGGTAACCTTTTGGCCAATAGTGCTTCAAACTCTTCTTGCTTTCTAATTTCTTCATATAGTTTGTGTACCTCCTCCATGTTCTTTTGAAATCTTTCACTTGCTCCACTGTGATCTCCTTCAGAGTACTTATACTTTCTTTCATTGTAATCATTAGATTCATTCAGATGAAAAGAACTAAATGCAGATTCAACTTTATTTACCAATGACCCACTGTTATCAAAATTACTTAACTCAAATGCATGTAGCTTACCAATAGTAGCATCCAAGGAAACTGACATATTAGGTACAGACCTCAATTCATTGATTATAGAGACTCTGATTGCATAGGCAGGTAGAAGGGTTCTTAACAACTTACTTGTACTGGGTTATGTTCTCACCTTCATTCATCCTCATAGATTCAAGTTGTCCTCTTAAACTATCTAATTTTTCTCTTTGAACATGTTCATCTCCTCCATATACAGATATGAGCTTAGTCCACATTGCCTTTGCATCATTGCAGCCTTCTAGATCATTAAACTCTGAATAGGTCAATGCAAATGTTATTTCAATCATTGCTTGAATATGTTCTTGCTTCGCCTTTATCTCTTCCATAGTCAATGGATAGGTGCTCGGTGCAACAAAATCATTCTCCAGATAGTATATAGCATATTCTCCAACTCCTAATAGATGTAGCTTCATCTTTTTCTACCATGTAGAGAAACTTGACTTATTCAGCTTAGGTGCATCCCTCTTATACATCTTTGGATCTTTAACTCAAGTGCCTTTAAACTTTCCTTTCGGAGTCCAAAGCTCTGATACCAATTGATAGTTCTTATACTTAATATAAGTACAAATCCAATAGCCAACAAGATGAGAGGGGGGGGTGAATCATACAAACTTAATCATCCATAAAAACATCAGATTCAACCTCGGTAACATATATATCAGTCATATAACCAAAAATTGTCAAACATGCAAACTCAAAAGCATATGAACAATATAAACCTCATAACACCAGATTTAACGTGGAAACCCAAATAGGGAAAAACCACTGTGGGATTTCAGACCCACTAAGAAATATACTCTTCAAGAGTATGCTCGGTTAAAAGCAAATCCTGTTAAAGATTACAAACACATTGCTAGATGTGACCCGGTTAAGGGATTTCCCTCAGATCTGTTAGGATCTTCACTTTGTTAGAAGTGAGCTTGTCAAAGGATTTCAAACACTTAATCAGAATGTCACCTTGTTAGAGGATTTACATATAAGACTGTTAAGTCCACTCGGTTAAGAGATTTCCTGTCACTTTCACAAAATAACAGTAAAATAATCTGTCTGCAACTTCACATCTAAAATGCTAAAGCAGATTCCTATTTGTTCAATACAATATAGACATAGAACTAATCTTGTCTATATGTTGGGCATCAATACTATATTTTTCTAATAGGTCTTCAAGCTTCTGTGCTCGGTAATCACTATGTAGCATCCCTGTGCATACACTTGCTCGCATACATTGTTTATCAACAGTTTCCTATTTATAAACAATCTTCTAACCGCTTAATCTCCTTGATCACATTTCCCATTATCAATCATAGCCATCAAATCTTCAATCTTGTCTAGGTTCATTGTATCTTTTGATCTGAAAACGTTTTACCCCGCCTTGGAACTTGCACATTCACCTTGGAACTTGTGTTAGGGTTATGCAGTTCAATCTGAGCTATAGATCTTCCTGCCGACTTTCCATTGCCTTAGATTCATTTAACAAACTTCTTCCACGGCTTGCCAATCATTGATCCGCTCCAGCTCATCAGCTTCTTTCATTAAATATCACATGTAAACATTTAATGCATTCTATTATAGCTCGGTTACAACTCGGTGAATACTAAACTTTACTCGGTAGACATTCTGTCTTTATTAACCGACTGCGATAACCTTAGGGTTTACCGACTAGGTTCCTTAGGGTTTACCGACTAGGTTCTTTGCTTGATAACATAGTATATTATTAACCTTTACATTTTACAACATATGTATGATGTTATAACAATCTAAAACATCAAGATCTCATCATTGTCTAACTCGGTAGTAGTTGCCCATTGAATAACTTATCCCCTTATTCATCATATTCTTTCTTGTGTCTTTACCGACTTCTTTATAATCTTCATATCATACTTCTCAAGATATGGCAACATCATATTGAATTAGAAAATCAATTTCTTGACATCAATGACAAAATAATAATATCAAGATAGTAAAATATCTTTAATCAGTTATGTCCATAATCATCAACAACCTTCTCAATATCCTTATAATGTAATATTGCCAACAAAAAATAGATCTTCCTTTTCAATCCACTCACTTCTATATATTCTTCATTATGATCATCCTTTATTTATAATAATCTCTTGAATTAAGAATTTCCCAAGTCGGCCAAATACAAATTCATCGGAACACAATTTGAAATAAGTCTACACTAAACATTCCTAAGGTGAAAAGGAATTAGAAGTGGACCACACCACAATGCACAACATATATCAAAACAACACACTATCCATACACTACAAATGTCGAAGCAAAAACATAATGTTCAAGGTCAACCAAACCTAGAATGAACATGTCAACAAACATGACTCTAGAGCTCATCATCATGGTCTAAATCAAAATATCAAAGATAAAGACTTGAATAGCATAAATCCAAAATCTCATTATCAGAATCACAAATGCAGAGACATGTGGAACACTACAAACCCTATCAATCATCATCATCACTGAACAAAATTTTGAGGCACAACTTCCGAAGCACCAAATTATAAGCATGACATCCCAAAGAAAACTTCCAACAACATACGAAAACCTCGTGACTACAATTGCAACATATCAAAAGTGTGGAGCACAAACAAATCATTGACCCACAGAATCGGTATGTTGACACCAATGATAACCATACTGACATACCATCAACTTCACATTTGCAACACTCATAATATCAAATTTCCCTAAAAGTCCTTTGAAATCCTTAAAACTCGGCCATTTTACTCAAAGTTAGACTTTTCCTAGGTTTTCAAAACCACTTAAGACTTTGAATAAGCTCATATCTTTCAAAAAGTTAAGTCTTATATTGTAGTTGGATTTCAAACCAAAACTTGAAACCAAGTCAGGTGTTCAATAGAACAAAACAACCCCTTAAAGTCTCGACATTCATCCAAAAGAAAGGGTAAAAAATCATTTAAAGTTGGCTTTTTGGAATTTCAGGTTAGTTTCAAAATCATCATCAACATTCAGAGTGGTTCTCAAAATCATTAGATACTTCACCATTCAGAGTTGTCATGTTTTGAACCCATACTTAAAACCTTGTTGACAAATAAACTAGATGGAAATGATGAAATCGGAGATATAAGTAGTTGTATAAACCTAAATGAATCTCACATTAGTTTTCACAATTAGTAAAAATACTAACATATTGTAAATATGGGCAATCATAATTTTTTTAAGTTGGCAGAAAGTTGTATGGTTTTGGAAACCTTATCAGAGCTTGAGGAGGTTCCCATTACCTCATTAGACCTCGACATGTCTTTCACAACTGAGTTTTTCTTTCTAAAGCAACTATATTATGAGCACATAGGATAATGTCATCAGAGCATTGAGGTTGTTTCAAAACTACCATCAACCATCATAGTGATTGTCACAACCACCTCAAGGTCTAACAAAAGATTACACAATATGGAGCTTACTACTTTGATAGTCGAACCTAATCTACTATAGAATGATGACGACTTCATCCTTGAGAAGTATATTTCTACTCAAAGAAATTCTTACACAGATGTGTGACTATGGGGTATAATTCTAAAGATGACACTAAACAAGTCTTTTCATACTAATTACACAACATGACTCAGAATATTTATATTTCTACAATAAGCTTTATGTACTCGTAAAATCATCAATTTGTGGCATAATGTTGATCTCATTTCCTTGTGTGAAGATCATAGATTCTAGTTTATGAGCTCATTGGTACTCCACATCAATATATTGGTTGTAGAAAAGGTGAACAAAAGAATGAAATAGTTAGAATACAACCATTAGTAAATTGAGAAGGCACATGGGTCTATATTCAACACCTTGCTCCAAATGTTTGTTGATGGTAGATTAATAGATGGGCATAGTCAACTCCCCTAACAAAATCATTATCATGATATTCAACTTTAGAGTAGAGCACTTGCTTGCAAAATTTTGTAGACACATATCCATACAAGTTGTGTAGGAGAGAGTAGTGCAAGAAGTAAGATAACATTTTAGACCATCGACATTAAATATATTTGATGAGTTGAAGAAAATGGCTAAGATGTAGCTATGCAACTTACGGAGAGGGGAGTTGGTTTGATACAACTTTAGAACTAATCTCGATAGGGCATATATACTTATGTTTCTTCACCTCAATCATTGATTTCTATGAAAAATGAGATCCACTTCCCAATTTTAAATATTTCCACTATAATAATGTTGGAGCTCATTATTGAGTTTAATACTTTTCTTTACAAGAAAGTGGGAATGTAAAAAATTAGAAATTGTAATTGATAAGGGGTTAAAAAAATGAAGTGTTTCTAAATAGTATTAAATTTAATTTTGTAACTAATTTTCAAGGAGCTGGAAGGTTTTATTGGGAAGCCTTTAAATATGTAATCAAAGGATGTTATTAAGGTCTAATTTTTTATCCCTGTCATGCTATGTTGTGAGAGTAAGACTCGATCAAAAGGAGGTTATCTTTCAGTTCTAGAAAGGGGTAGTAACAACATGAATTTATTTTAAAAGAAAATCTTTTAAATAGGGAGGATGAGTCTGTGAGCTATGTTTTCATAAAAGGAATAAAGGAGATGTTTTGAATCTTTGTATCCATTTCTATTTCTTTTAAATTTCCATTCTTCTATGTTTCTTTATAATTACTCCTTGATGTTTTTCTCTATTGAGTCATATTATGAATATATTAATTAATGGGTGTGTGAGTCTTGATTTCTCCATATTACTTAAAAGGAATCATTGTCCATTTTCGTAATTATTATTTATGGGAACAAAGTGAATGAATTGTGTGTTGTTCATATTAGTTTCCTTTATTATCATTTGTAGGTTTTGGGGTGATCTATGTGTTATTTTCCTTTGTTCATATTTATTCAAAAATTTCCAAGTGCATTTGCATCATGGCTATGCATAGGTGTTAAAAAAATTTTCCTGCTTTCTAGTTAAAAGAATGCCATAGAAAATAAAATTATATCTTATGAGGGAGTTTCCCCTTTCATACGTAGAGGAAGATCACGAATGAAATTTTCATCTCTCCAACTTTGGTGGGATTTGTCTTTGTCAATTGGGAAAATAGATTTAGTAATCAATTTGCTTTTACATTTAGACAAATCTGTTTACTAACAATTGTTATTTTTGTTTATTTTCTTTTCGGGTACTTCCTGTGTTACTCTAAGTAGTGACCTTATATCTTCCCACCTTTTTTGTGAATATGTGTATATTTTATAATTAATAGAATCAATCACATGTATTCATCAAAAACATGCATAGTAATAAGAAACCCGCTATGTTGGAAGCTATCATGTTGCATGAACATTCATGCAACGTGTTATCCTCATTCTTACACATTACAATTCATTTTATGTGTTTTTATATTAAAAATTTGCCAAACTTAAATATTTTATAGATTCGATATTTTCTACATAATATAAGATGAATAAAATAATATCAATAATAAATAAGGGTGTAACGTCGTAAATTGTACCTCATGAAATTTCATTTTGTATGGGCCTTGATTTTAGCTAACTTGAAGATAATTATTGAACTCCCATCTTATTATCATGCCAAGCCATTTATTGTTTCTATTTTCTTGATCATTTGGTCTAGATTACGCATGGACTTGTGCATGTCATAGAGACATCTATGTGTCACGTGTTCATTTTGTAAATATCCACTATTGAAGGTGATCATTGGTATGTAACACTTGCTAATTATAGTAGTATAACACCTCTCTAGGCTTACACCAACATCGGGACGACTTTCATTCCCTTCATATTTCCCTTTTAGACCTAATTTCCACTCTCTAGCTCTATTGTTGATTGGAATTGCTTTCTTTAATATTTGTGAAGCTCTCTTGATCATTTACATAACATACCTATAACGCTCCATCAAGGAATAGTAGAGGGTAAGAGAAAAATACATTGAATGCATGGAAATATTTTATTTGAAGTAATTGAGTGTCATCATGCATAACATATACACGTATAATGCTTAACATAAAGATAAGGTCAACTAATTATTAACCAAATATGCACATATGGAAGGCTAAACTCTCAAAACTCCAACCGAATTAACTCAAGTCACCTCTTGGGATTACCTGGCATTGCTAACAGCAATGCATTTAAAACTAAGCCAATTACTCGTGACCAGCTAGGAGATGACTAGATAAACTTCTCCCATTATACCAAACACATCGATGTTCATTTTAAAGCATCAATAGAAATGTTCCTAAGATAACATCATGATACACAAGAATACAGAATCGTAAGAGATCATACTTCATGCTTGATTCCAACATCGGTACACTTAAAGCAATACTAATCCATAACAATATGATATGGCTGCATCCAAATCCATATGGAGTATTCATTACATACATAATCAATATTTACAATGCTAAAATAAATATACAAATTATTACAATACTAAAACAAAGAGAGAATGATAAGAAGAAAGTGTTAAGGGAGGAGGTATAACCCATCAAGTCAATCATGATCCAAGTCCTTGGGTCCCCAATTATGGTTGACAACACCACCTAACCATGTGAAACCCATAGGTCCACCCCACCATGCTCATGGAGAGAGTCACACAACCCAAATAGTCATACAAGCATACATGAGGGAGAAAAGGGCTCACACAAGTGTCAAACATAGAGAATTCACTCAACATGAACATCACATCCAACAATGATCATAATGCAACATCAATATATGAATAGAGAGATAGCCATAACCTCAATACAATCCAAATCACATATAAGCAAGAAATTACTCCACACGGAGGAACAACAACAAGTCATTGAGTATGAACCAATTCTACATGTAACATCTTAAGAATAGCATAAAACCATGGTCCACATACAAGGCATCCACATGAATCTAATGTTAAATATTACCTACATGGAAGACACATCATCTTTTGGGTAGTACTAAAAACTACAAGGCTAGTTATATAGTGAGAAAGAGAGGGGAGTGCCATTGTGTAGCACAAAGGAATGGCTCATGTGGAATCGAGAATTATCTCATATGGACGAGAATGGTGATCATGTCAGAATTGATGCCACATGTGCGGGCGTACCACTTTGGGTAATAACCTATGCCTAAATGTGCAAGAATGTCTTCACAAAACTTCCTTAGCCTCATGCTAGTACTCGAGGCAGATTTTGGGCACCAATTATATTATTTAATGTTTCAACCCATCACAAGTTTTAATTAATGTTATCACTTTATTGAGAAACTCACAACGTGATTTTCTGCATACCTCTTTGGGCCGAGTGTGCATCGAAAGACACTCTTGTCATTAACTCTACTACCTACCCTATGCTCACTGAAATCCAAAGCCAAAAACCAAAGAAAATATATACATCTTCAAAACAAAATAATTTTATCAATTGGAGCCCAAATCATCAAATATATCCAATTGCCCAATGGCCAAATCACTAAGGGAATGGATTTCAACCAATTCGATATCAAATTTTATATATAAAAAGTCATTATTCCACTCAAGAATATCATATTAGAACCATCAAAATCCATTTTTCATCAAATACCGATTTGAACCAAAAGAAGCAATCATGGAGTTCTTCTAGACTCTAAGCATGAAATGAGAACATGAGAATCAAATGTGCAATATTGGTGAGCAAAAGCACATTACTAGTGATCAAAAGCACAACACTGGTTATGAAAAGCAAAAGTTTGGTCATCAAAAGCACAGGTTAAGACACCAATTGTAGTTTTGCAAACAGATTTTAAAAGCACGAGAGTTTTACTAAAGAAAAAAAATAATCATCAAAAGTGCAGTAGTTTTGCATATGCACAATTTTAGGCATCGGTTGTGCAGTGAAAGAGTGACAAACCTCTAAAAACACAAAAATTCAAAGTGCTCGATTCAAAAATAAAAATAAAAAACCCATTTGAGGGAATGTGCACAACAACATGCATTCAAAATGCATTTCCCTGAAAGCATTTCCCCATATAAACCCATGTATTCAAAAATTAAAATACACAAATCACAAAATTATTTAAACAAGGAAATCCAAATAGAAAGTATATTTAAATTATCATTACAAATCATTTACAACATATGAAAATATATTCAGTTGAGAAATAAAGGAGAAATTAGAGATCCTACCTCAAACTTAACTTGTTGAATTCTCACAAACTGGAGGATGGATCCCTTCCCGTTGGTGGCTTTATTAGTTGTTCTCATTTTATGGCTAATGCTTGTCTATGTGAGTTGCTTGTTGTTGTTAGGTTTGGTGTACATGATGGTTCACTTCAGGATTCTATTAAATAATTTGGCAAATGCTTAAAGACACTGCTTCTCATTTGGTGTCTTATGCTCTCGACTATTTCCTAGGACTCTACTCTTTTGTGTCATCCTTAGGATTGTGATGGTGTTGATCTTATGGCAATTTCTCTATTGCAAGCTCTTGTTCTTGTTGATGATGGTTGTTCGGATTCTCTATTTCTTGTTGTTGGTGGCCTTCAAAATGATTCTCTTCATCCAACATCAGGGGATGGGCATTCCTCTCTGGGGGAGAATTTGAATAGTGTTGTTCTTTGTGAGGGGGAATATATGGACTCTCCCCCTGCTATTGGTACTAGCAACTAGTTTTTTGGTATGGTGGATGCAAATAGTTATAATTTTATGGAGGAGAGCTCTCTTTTCTCTCACTCTTTTGATGTCGGCTCCGACTCAAGGATGGGATCTTCTAGTCATTAGTTCTTTTTGCATCTCAAATGTTTTATCTAGTCTCTTGTTGTATCTGGCCAACATATATTTTGTTATATGTGCATATTGTTGGCTTTGCCATAATGGGGGTTGGTGGGTGGTTCATATTACTTCAATTGGGTTTTTTGCTTCTCTTGGATGGGACTCATGCACATTGTAAACTCTATATACCCTAATCAGTAGTAGCTATTATTAGGGTGTTTTGTTTTGTTCTTATATTCTCATAATATTAATAAAAAAATTAGTGACTTTGGTCACTTTTATCAAATAACAACAACAACAACAACAACAACAACAATAATAATAATAATCAAATTAAACTTAAAATAATAGTTCTAAAAGTTAATGGATGAATAAAAATTGATATATGTTGATTCACCCCACCTCTCAACATCTAAGTGTGTTGAACACTATAACCACTATAGGGGATATAGGCACACTCATACCTATGGAGCCAGGTGGAGTCGATGGCATGTTCCTGTAGTCAATAAAACATTCACACATCAAATGTACCTACACATGCATACATATATATAAATTATCAAAGTAACTAAAATCATTGGAAAGGGATTTTAATACCACATGCATTTCCATATATTCGAATGATACGATATCATCCCTTTCACATCATATAATGAATTAAAGTACAATAGTAATAATCTAGTCTAATTAACTGCATTAAATAATAACATCAATATCATTTCACTACAATGGTGAGCATATAACTATTCCCCAAACGGATCAACATCATAACATCGTCATCGTCATCAATTATTTTACATGCATTTGATCTCTTTAATGAAATAAAATAACATGAATATAACTTATTACTTTTAAATCAACCAATCAAGTTAACCTCGATTTTCAATTTAAGCATCAATATATTTCTAAATGCAATAATACTCAATCCATATCAATCATCAGACACATCATTGGTCCATGTTAAGTCGCAACAACAATTTTCAATAGGTCATGTTTCCAAATTGGATATGTAATAACAATCCTCACAACAATATACAAGAATTAAGCACACATCTTAATGAAACAACATAATCAAGATCACCAAGAAGCAATCTAACTCATAATTGATCCAAAATGGTCACAAAACATATATCAAAATAAAGCATAAGATAAGCACTCAAAAATCATGTAAGGCAACAATTCAGTGCTCAGAGCAAAGATCAAATTTCACAAAATGATCTACATCCAAATTGAAAATAACACAATCCACAGGAACAATTCCAAGTCAACATAAAGAAGTATGCAATGTGTTGATGTTTTCCAACTGAGCCTCATAAAATCCTCTAAAGACTAGTCTTCACTTTGTATCAAGGACTTCTAGGTCACTGGCCAACAAACAAGGCTTAAACCTTTTGCACTTTTAGCTCTACAAACTAAAGAGGGTGATCCTATATCAATAACTTTTTTATTCAACCTTTTAACAATGATAAATTGCATCTATTAGTAGATATATTCTTATATGTAAAATCTAAATCTTCAATATGTTCTTTAAGGCTAGATTATTTTAGATTTGATCATCCTTATGATCAAAGAATACCAAGTCCTAAAAATAAACAAACGTAAAACAAGTAACTAAAATGAAATGAAATGTTTTTGGAGTTTTTGAAACTTAGAAGGCCTTAAAACCCCAACCCCCGAATTACTTAGACCAGTGCCTTATAGGATGATTGAATCCATGCCCAATAATACCATCTGTAACCTTTGCACATAATTTTAATTCAAGGGCCACCTAATTTGATGCCTTACACCTAACCACCTAATGTTATTTGAGATGCAACTCTACTTTAAAATCATAAACGTCATATTCAATCCTTTGTATCTTGATCGAAGCAATTTAACTAGTTCCTTGAAATAAAGAAAAAAACAAAATAAATACACATTGAATTAAAAATATGGAACTATTAAGCATTACTTAAACATTCCAAAAGGATTAAACACAACAAGTAGGAGATAATTACACCAAACAATCTTTTCACTTATAGAATAATATGTTTGTCTTTCACTATCAACTCCTACTACAACACCACTCTGAGCTCTCCTAGAGATCAAAATTTCAAAAACTAAGATGAAGATACAATGGCTTTGAATTCCCGTTTATAAAAGCAAGGGAGCAAACAAGCTTCAAGCCAATTGTACAAGTTTCATTCATACATTTGAAATTCATAAATGACCACCATCCTAAAAATTAGGATGTTAAGATGTAGTGAAATGTCAAAATAAAAAATAAATTGAAGAGGAGAGAATATTATTTTCAATTATAAAATTGGTGGTGGACTCCATTCCTCAAAAGAAAATGTTGACTAATGCCCAAAAATAGGATATTGACTTGTGAATTTGATGCCAATCTTCTCCATACTTCTCATCCTGCTATGCAAATGGTGCATTCTCATGCCCGAGATAACTCAACACTAGCTCCAAATTATCAAGGTATCCTAGATATTTTGATTTAAAAATTTCCATTGAATCTCTCAGATAGATTTCACAAATGATCTCAAAAGAAAAAAGTTCATCCAACAACTAATTCAACTTTTCTATGTTCAATTCATTTTTCTCATATACAACTGAGACTTCTTTTGACAATAGTGAACTAACTTTAGAATTCCACTAATCCAATGACTTTGGATTGCCTTGATCATCTAGTATATTTGGGAGCACCTTACACTCCATTTGCTCAATTATCTTCAATTTTTCTCCAATTGTACCTTCAAATTCATGGAGGATGACACTACCTCCACAAGGATCTTGACATTATCAAATATCTCTTTTAATTTTGGTGGCTTATTACTATAATGCTTTGACCTCTTAATCATGTCTAATAGAATCTAAGTTCTATTTAGCCGCCTTTCCTTAACTAGATCCAGTTGCCACATGTCTTGATTATACCTCAATTTTGCATCCACAAGGTCACAATACCCCTTGTAAGCACCATCAATCTTGAGATTTATCTTTAACAATCTATGATCGATTACACCAATGATTGTCTTTACTGATGAGTTGAGACATTAGCATCTTTTTATTCCCAGAACTCATAAGTTTTTCTCATGTTTTGATTTATATGATGGGATAATGATGATGTATTAAAAGTTGACTATATGCATTTCAGATGTTAGTTGAACCTATTAAATCATGTTTTGTCTTTACCAGTTGTTCCTGCAGCCATGAGATTCATTCTTGTTGTCGTGTGGATTATCTTAGGCAATATCATGTGTGAAATTAATAGATGTTTTGATTAATTAAAATAGATGTGTATGTGCTTGTATGTTCTTTCTTTTGAATTGTAGGAATAACTAAGATGTTGCGGTGAAAGCTCTCCAATCATGCCAATTGCAATAAGAGATATTCAAGGAGGTGATTGAAAGATCAAATCAGTGGAGAAGATGATGAACGTAAGGAATGGCAGAGGAGAAGTAGGCGTGCAATACTCATTGATGTCTGAATCAAGTGGGCACTAGTATTGTAAATACTGCCATTCTATGTTATGGTTGTGGTTTGGTTTAGATCCACATTATCAGTGGCTTAACTCCGACTATTTCCCTTCATGAATATTATCCGCCTCTTCTCATCGGCATGATCCGTGTTGTAGGAAGTAGTTGTTTTCTTTTAAATAAATATATTTGTCTCTTTTCAGAGGTTAGAAAGAAAAGAGAAGAAAAAGAGCAAAAAATTTAGAAATAAAGTTACAGAGTATTTTGAGTTTCTTTTGATTCTGAATAATGTATCGACTTTTGAGGAACAATGAATAAAGATATGTTATTTTGAGCACTTAGAGTTATTTTGGAAGCCTAGAAGCACTCATCCAAGGGGGCCCACTTGGTGAGTGTTCCTGTGTTTTTGTTAAAATTAATTTTCTTCTTTAGCTGCAGTAGACGTTCTTGCATTGATTGTTCCTGCAGCCATTGGAAACAGATCCATTGACTGTTCCTGCAGCCAAAGCAAATAGAGTAATTCTTGTTTGACAACTTTGGACTTAGTTAGTATTTCTTGAGTGAAATTTATCTTAATGTAGTTTTTTTCCTATAGCCATTCAGTTGTTTCAATTCTTGCTTACCTTTCCTACATAGATGTTAGTTGTTGCAGTAATGCAAGATAGCTATCGCAGGAACTTAGTGCATATATAGTGCAAACCCATTTCAAGTATTACATCCCTGGGTTGACAATCAAATGAACACCAGCTATGGAGATAGTAACTTCACAGAGTGAATGTCCAAACTTCGTGTTGAGACTTTAACTATAGTTATTATTCTTATTGTTGGGCTGAACATTTACTATGATTTTATTCCTTGAAGCCTTATCCTTATCTAATTCATCTTTCAATTCTTTTACTTTAGTCACCAAGGACTCCCTTTCTGCAAACTCAAACACTGAAGTTGTAGGATCTTGGATAACCAGGATTGTTCCTACTTCCAATATCTCAATTTTCTTGAGTAGTTTCTAATTTTCAATTACTTGTTGCATATTATTCTCCTTCAAGGCTTCATAATTAGTATATAGTTTTTACCTGACTACCTTAGTGAACAAAGTAGTGTTCACCATTAGGTCTATAGTCTCAGGATCGGAAGTTTCAAGATTCATCCTTTTAACCAATGCACTCCCTCTGAAGTAATCATAGTTTTGAAAATAATTTGGCTTGTTAGTGCTTGGTGACAAAGCCCATATTGACCACAATCTAAAATTAGGGTTGGATATTGAACCTAACGAATCTTGTTCTACCTCCTCTTTTAAATGGTAAATTATCTTTTGTTCCTTCCTTGTACTGTGGAATGTCAAAGCAGTGGCAATATCCCATCCAAGTAATAGTAAAATCCTTCATCTTTCACCATCTCTTTCCACTTCCTCACCAATTTTGTCCCATTTTGATGGTGGCCTCTTGTTTCTCTCTTCTGCCACTATTCTTTGATATTCCTCCCTCCTCCTTGTTACCACAAAATCTCTAAAAAATTTTGACTTCGCAAATTCATCATCATTGATGAATTGGTTGCATGCAAGAGCCCTTACTTCCCCACTAGGATCATCTTCAATATTCAAGTTCTCAAAAGCTCTATTTGGAGACATTACTAATACAATTTCTCTTATTTTTGGCCATATTTGTGTAGCATCATAAATTGTACACCTTTATTAGTGTGTCCAATTACACACTCTCCTAGCACCTATTTTAGTATTTCCCTTTCCTCTATGCATTATAGGACCTATATTTTAATTAATTAATATTTAATTCAATATTATGGGTCTTATTTCACATAAATCACACTCTTATATGAACCCTTGACTCTAGGTGTGCCCTTTATTTCTTCAATATCTTGATTTACTCTTAATCCTACCCCAATTTCAACTTCCAAGACACATTCCACATATCTATACATTATGTTTTGATCCACTAAACTAATTAAAACCCTGTTATCTTGCATTCATCAAAAGTCAAAAAAAACTTGTTGGAACCAAGGTGACCTACCACCATGCTCCCACACTTTTTTCTCTAAATTTGGGGAGGATAATTTAATGGTCTTATCTAATTCAAATCTTGTTCCATGTGAAAATATATCAAATCTTAGTCAACCTAAAGGTGATTTCAATTATGAAATCCCTATATAAGACATCCCTCTCAATTTATTTTCATCATCTTATCTCATGCTAACATTATCATCCAAATCAAGAGCAATTATTCTTCCTCGAGAGAAAATTTGATTCAATGAGCAACAAAATACGTCAAGGCATCTTCCATTTATGTTTTATCTATGATTTCATGATGGATTTTGTGACTTATCTTGTTATTGCATCAACAATCAACTCTACCAATTGAACCACAGAGAATATGAAAATCTAATAGTGCAATATACACAAAATGTAGATATTATATTTAGAATCATAACACATAATCTTCACATAATGGAGGAATGCAAGGCATTCTTTCTATAACATCGCAAATTGTATCAACATACAATTTTGTCCTTGCCTAGGCCTCACCTTGATGCTTTATCTTTTGATGTCCGATGCGTGTTCTGATTCTGCTAACACCACTTGCAAACTTGAATTTTGACCAACTTCCCTACCTTCTCCTTGTTGCCAATTTTCTCAATTTCAGTTAAAAATGGCCTAAAATACTCCCTTGGTTATTGCTTTGGAAAATTAGCTTAAAGGCCTTCAATTTTTATTGCAAATTACAAAGAATACAAACATTATTTGATTTTAAGACCATAAAAGACAATCCCCACATTGAAAATCAAGTCAAAAAGATCAAACAATATGTGTATTAGAGGGAACTAATAGTTTAAATTTGTAACCCTCTATAATTTTAAGGCTTCTCTCTAGTTCCAAAGGAAGCTTTTCTTTTTGTTCTTATTCTTTACGTGAAATAAGGAGTTATTTGAGTGAAGTGGCAGAAAGTGGAAGGAAAGGCTCCATGTAAACTTTTCCTAGACTCAAACATACTACCAAGGGACAATTTGAAGAGAGATGCATGGATGCATGCGTGGGAAAGTAGTAATCAAGATGTTAAAAAGTATTCAAGGGATTGATTCAAGGGATTCTGCATGAAATGAGTAACAGATGTAGTGAAATGCACTTGAACACATGTCCTTCAAACCCATAGATAGCCATGCAAAGCCATGTAAAGATCTTTCACTTCAGCACATAAGACAGTTTTTCATTATTTCATTCATCTCTCTTTTTCTTTCACATAAGCAAGGCTTTATTGTTTACACGTCTAGGGTTTTGATAATTTTGTGTTTAAATCAAACATTAATGATCTCATAGCACAAAGGAATTTGTAAACCTTAAGAAAATCCTAGGTCTGTAAAGAAAGTAAAGAAAGGAAAGAGAAACATTGAATAAGATAGATTGCAACAATTGTATCAAATGCACACTCATAGCATATAACAGTCCTAGAGCGCCAAAAATATTAGGAGAAGTAAATGGAAGACAAAGAATAATATCAGGGCTAAAGATCTAAGGAAGAGTAATATCAAGCATGAATGAAGAGTCATGAAGCTTCAAAACAGTAACACTAAATAGACAATCATCAAACAGGCACAAATCATGACAATAATGGTGTTGGTGGAATATTTTGTCACCGGTGTACCAATGAAAAAAAAATGTATTTCACACACAGCTATGTTAAGACAAAGTCTTTCCTCTCATCAAGGGGAGGTTCCCTGGAAGAATTTGGGTATTTCAACAACTTTGAAATTAAATTTGGGGGTAATCTTAGGGCATTTAATTCTCTTTTTTTCAGAATTAATGAATTTCCCTTCACTTGATGATATTTATTACAACTAATAGAACTTTCTTTACAATGATATATCAACAATCATGTAAGCTCAAAGTCTTATGTGAGTGCAACTTACTTTAATTGCCGCAATTACAACTATAATCACAACTCGTAGCTCAAAGTCTCCAAGATGTGATTAATTTTCCTAAAAATTTAGAGAAACTAATAGCAATACAAAGCTTACTATGTAATCACTTAAGTATCAGAAGATTTTCCAAATATGCAAATAGCACAAAGTCTACTTATCACAATTAGAAAGCTCTCTTACTCACATAAACAATATCACCAATAAGATTCAAGTATTTAGGAAATGATTATGAAAACTGGGTATAAGAACAATTCAATCATAAACACAATCTTCTGCCCAACACAAAGTTTGAAAACTAGTGGATTGCTATCTTTATTTCCTTGAATCAATATTTACATCAAAAGCTCAAAGTCTTTGTTGAGGCAAAAATTTGGCAAAGTCTTGCTTAGCATAATAAAAGATAAATATTTACAAATGAGGTCCTCCTTATATAGGAAAAGAAGTTGAGAAAAAGGTGGGCATAGTTGACTAATTCAACTGCACAGTCCCACTTGACTACAACTACTACATAAAATAAAAATGCAACTACAAGAAAACTTGCAATAAGAAAAGATGCAACTACATGAAAACTACATAGTGTCAATGACACTTTATTCTTCATTTTCTTTCCTCTGGATTTACTTGGAGAAAGATTAGTCATCTGCCAGTATCTGCAACATTTTCATCATGTAACTCAATATTCACCATCAGATTGTCGGCTTCAAAGACCTGGAATGATGTCTGCAAGATCAAAATTACACTTAGACAAAAGGACAAAAAATCAGCAGATCGAGTTTTAAAATCCGATCTGCTCTTGGGTAGGTCAAGGTTGCAAGTCAAGTTTTAAAACCCGATCTGTAGTTGGGAAAAACATAGGTTGCAGGTCGAGTTTTAAAACCTGACCTGCACATGTGCAGAAAATGACCTGCAGGTCGGGAAAAATTTCCTGACCTGCTAATAGACAGACCTACAGGTCGAGAAAAATTTCCCGAGCTGCACCAAGGTAGACTTGTAGGTCAGGAAAAATTTCCTGACCTGCATTACTTTGTAGACCAAAACTGCACTTCAGGTTTTAAAACCCGACGTGCAGGAAAACACAAGAAACACTACATTTCGGGTTTTAAAACTCAAAGTGCAGTCAAAAGATGAAATAAAAGATTAAGAAAAAAAAAATATGAAAACAAAAAATGACAAAAATGAAGATGCAAATTGACATGACTTACGCGATAAGTCAACCAACCTTAGAGGATGTGGGCTATGAAATAGACAAATTTCGTAGGGGTTGTCCCACGATTCAGGCTAGTTGAAATCAATGACAACAGCTAGCTCTGACTGGGGAACTTCCTTTGATTGTTGGAACAATTGAAGGGAGTAGAATCCATAACTTTAAGTGCCTTAGTATCCATTGGGTTACAAAGTCAAGCAATAAAGACATAGACGACAAGAAGGATGCAAAGACTAAAAACAAGACACAAACTTATGCAACTGCGCTTATTGAAAGAAAAAAAAAACTAACCTAACCTAAACTAACTGACCAAGGAAATCCCCCTAAATGAAACCATTCACAGGCTCACCAAAGTAGCTGCCTTTCTTTAGCAGCTTGCAGTTCCTTGCATGATCATAAGTAGCCACAACCAATAGAAGCGCGAACAATTATATCATAGCTTGATGCACTGCTCCTTGAAAAAGATGAACAGATTCTCTTGCCTCCTCAAATAAATCACACATACTGCTGCTCCAAACTGGATCAATGAATTTGGACTGGCCTTGCTCAACCATAGATGCATCCTTTATCCCTTCCTCCATTGTATCTTTGTTCTTATGTTCAAGTGTGACTTTTGAGGAATTACTGGCTTCCAACCAAGTTAGATTTCTTACAGACATCCTCTTGAAAGGACAAAAACATAACTCATCTTCTTGATTACGTCTTTATCAACTGCTTCTTCAACCATAACCTCATGTTGAATAGAATGGGTATCCTCATGTGAGTCAAGTGAAACATGGCTACATAACTTGCTTCCTCATGTTGTTCGCAAGCTTCAGATTTGGGAAAATTGTCAACAAAACTTGAACAAAACTCCTCTATTATGCTTGTGAAAAGGTCTTCTTCAAGTTCCTTGTTAGCTTCTTCATGCATAATATGTTCAAGTTCATGACCTTGAAATATAGATGCAGTCTTCTCATTTTGTTCAACTTGACTAATACCTTCATTCATGTTCATGTTTTCACATCTCATGATATGATTGTCCTCCTTTACCAACACCTTGGAAAAGTGGTCTTCAACCTTTTGTTGGGTATTGTCCATGGTATTTGGCATGGTCTTTTCTTTTTGTTCTACAACTTTCTGGTACTGCATAAACTAGATATGAGAGTCACCAGCTATGTATGTTTCCTCCTCTTGTAAGAGATTAGCAAGATCACTTTGTTCAGATTCAGAGTTCTCCATTGTGGCATTTGTTGGTGGTGCCTCAAGTACAAGCTTTTCTGGTGATGAAGGAAGCTTGTCTTGATTTTCTGCTACATTACTAGGAGCAGTATTTGGATATGGCCTCCTTGGAATGTCTTCATAAGGAGAAGAGAATGCACCTTGAGCTATTTGCTTTTCTAGGGCAAGTAGCTCATTGGCGAACCTCTACACCATGGGATCTATTCTCATGGTAGACCATGATCCCAAAGAGAAAATTTCTTTGAACCCATTTGGTTCTATCTTTATCTTACGAGCAGGGATAAGATCATCTTCGACTGATGTGGCCAACTGTTGTGCAACAGTCAAATCTACAGGAGCATTTCTTCGTAAAAGAAAACTCACCTCCAACAATTGTACATTTATAAAGAAATATTTTAAGTTTCCAACAGTAGGTTGTGAGGCAGTTGGAATGCGGTTGTACAACTTATTGAACTTTGCCACAAATTCCCGCATAGGCTCTTGTAGTTTCTTCTTCATTTGAGTCAACTATGCCAAGAGCACATGCTCATCTTCAACAGGTTTGAATCTTGCCTCAAACCTTGTCTTGAGAGTATCCCAATTGGTGATAGAGTTATCAGGCGAATGGTAAAACCAATCTGAAGCTACACCTTGTAAAGTTTCAATGAATAACCTTACAGATACATCTTCATGTTCAACTCCCAAAACACCACATGCAATATAAAATGCAGTGATGTGTTCATCGGGATGTTGAGCACCATCACCCAAAAACTTGGGTAATTTTTTCCTGGAACCTCGAGGAAGTTCATGTAGAGGTGGCGTTAGGCTTAAAGGGCCAAACACAGTACCCCAAGGACCTTGAGCAACCATCCTTGGTGGATTGTATGGTGGTATTACAAAATGATTAATGGTTGGGATAACCATAACTTGAAAACTTGACGCCTCACTTGGAATAGGAGACCGCTGTGCAATAGGAGGAAAACTCCTTGTACGCTGCAAGGGAGATTGCGCTCGAGAAGGAGTTAAGAGTGGAAAATTATTTTGCTGCAAAAACTCAAACGCAGGATCAAAAATTACTTGTGCTCTTCAACCACGAGTATAACTTCAATCAGCTAGATTAGTACTTTGAGAAAAACAACAATAAAGATATTACAATGGAAGAAC
This sequence comes from Cryptomeria japonica, assembly GCF_030272615.1. NCBI lineage: Eukaryota > Viridiplantae > Streptophyta > Pinopsida > Cupressales > Cupressaceae > Cryptomeria > Cryptomeria japonica. The sequence goes on from NC_081410.1 coordinate 541,438,722, forward strand.
ACACTGCAACCCAAAAGAGAAAATACCAGTTGCACGTTGCTCCCCAGCGGAGTTGCCAAAAAACTGTTGGTGGAATATTTTGTCACCAACATACCAATGGAAAAAAATATATATTTCACACACAGCTATGTTAAAACAAAGTCTTTCCTCTCATCAAGGGGAGGTTCCCTGGAAGAATTTGGGTATTTCAACAACTTTGAAATTAAATTCGGGGGTAAGCTTAGGGCATGTAATTCTCTTTTTTTTCAGAATTAATGTATTTCCCTTCACTTGATGATATTTCTTACAACTAGCAAAACTAACAACTAATAGAACTTTCTTTACAATGATGTCTCAACAATAATGTAAGCTCAAAGTCTTACGTGAGTGCAACTTACTTTAATACCACAATTACAACTATAATCACAACGCGTAGCTCAAAGTCTTCTAGATGTGATTAATTTTCCTAAAAACTTAGAGCAACTAATAGAAATACAAAGCTTACTATATAATCACTTAACTATCAAAAGATTTCCCAAATATGCAAATAGCACAAAGTCTACTTATCACAATTGGAAATCTCCCTTACTCACATAAACAATATCACCAATAAGATTCAAGTATTTAGGAAATGATTATGAGAATTGGACATAAGAACAATTCAATTATAAACACAATCTTCAGCCCAACACAAAGTTTGAAAACTAGCGGATTGCTATCTTTATTTCCTTGAATCAATCTTTACATCAAAAGCTCAAAGTCTTTGTTGAGGCAAAAATTTGGCAGAGTCTTTCTTAGCATAATAAAAGATAAATATTTACAAATGAGGTCCCCCTTATATAGGAAAAGAAGTTGAGAAAAAGGTGGGCACGGTTGACTAATACAACTGCACAGTCCCACTTGACCACAATTACTACATAAAATAAAAATGCAACTGCAAGAAAATTTGTAGTAAGAAAAGATGCAACTACATGAAAACTACATAGTGTCAATGACACTTTATTCTTCATTTTCTTTCCTCTGGATTTACTTGGAGAAAGACCAGTCATCCGCCAATATCTGCAACATTTTCATCATGTAACTCAATATTCACTATCAGATTGTCGACTTCAAAGACCTGGAATGATGTCTGCAAAATCAAAATTACACTTAGACAAAAAGACAGAAAAATCAACAGATCAGATTTTAAAATCCAATCTGCTCTTGGGTAGGTCAAGGCTGTAGGTCGAGTTTTAAAACCTGATTTACAGTTGGGAAAAAGATAGGTTGCAAGTCAAGTTTTAAAACCCGACCTGCACATGTGCTGAAAATGGCCTGCAAGTCGGATTTTAAAACCCGACCTGCAACTGGGGAAGACCTACAGGATGGGAAAAATTTCCTGACCTGCCAATAGACAGCCTTGCAGGTCGGGAAAAAATTCCCGACCTACCAATAGACAGACCTACAGGTCGGGAAAATTTTTCTGACCTGCCAATAGACAGACTTGCAAGTCAGGAAAAATTTCCTAACCTGCACCAAGGCAGACCTACAGGTCCCGACCTGCATATAGGCAAACCTGCAGGTCGGGAAAAATTTCCTGACCTACACATAGGCAGACCTACAGGTCAAGAAAAAATTCTCGACCTGCATTAATTTGCAGACCAAAATTGCACTTCGGGATTTAAAACCCGACATGCAGGAAAACACAAGAAACATTGTATTTCAGGTTTTAAAACCCGAAGTGCAGTCAAAAGATGAAATAAAAGATTAAGAAAAAAAAAACATGAAATAAAAAAGTGACAAAAATGAAGATGCAAACTGACATGACTTACGAGATAAGTCAACCGACCTTGGAGGACGTGGGCAACAAAATAGACAAATTTTGTAGGGATTGTCCCACGATTCAGGCTAGTTGAAAATGGTGACAACAAATGGCTAACATTTTTGTAAAGAACGATACAATGAATTACTCTCCATGAAGGGTGGTGTAGCATTAAAGAACAACCTTTTTCTTTCATTTAACACAGTGATATTCAAATTAATAAAAGGAAAATAATATCAACCATCTCCCAAACATTATGACAGAGAGGAATAGGGTAATAGGGTAGTAATGCTCATAATGTTTAGATCAACAAAGAGAGAAAATTCATGGAGCAAACCCTTTAGAAACAAAAGACAGTCATATACAAAAGGTAATATTATTTGCCCAAGAATATAAAATTTGAAGAAATTTTCAAGGCAGTGAAGATCATGAAAGAAACAATATTGATGTGAAATATCAACATCTTGAAGTGGATAGTGGTAATGTTTATTGTAGACCTTATTAGAAGATGTATACCTAAGATCATTCACACCCAAAGCAAGAAAATATCAATGAGTAGTCCTTTTGACTATTGTAAATCAATAATAGTGTCATAGTAGTCATGATAACCCAAGAGACAGTAAAAGTCAATCACCCTACAAAAGGCATGATTGCAGTGATAAAAGATAGAAAACACAATGTGTTGTTTCCAAAATTCTTACAACCTATAGCTTAATGGCAAGAGCTTTAAGAAATAAGAGATGAATGGTCTCTATTAGAGAAAAGAATGTAGCAAAGGTTGTGCCAAGGTTTCAAAAAATGACAGAGCTCCATCGACGAGCAGTGATGCAGTCCCAAAGTGCGGGGAACTACGTGTGTGAACAAAGAAAGTTATAGCATGAAAGACAAATTCATTGTCTTAAGACAAGTAATGTTTGATTACTTTAAATAGTAAAGATAAATAAGTTTTGGAGAGATCACAACACAATAGGGCTACGAACATAATATAAAGGAGACACAATGTTTAATCAAAGGAGAGTCTCCATCAAGATGCAGTAAAAATATCAAAATAGTAAAGAGATCATTGGTACAATAATGATAATGAAATAGTGGCAATACACCTCATAATAGTAATCTAGTGTTCTAGCTTCATGTTTTAAGGGATAAAATGTTTGGCCTTTAGCAGAGGAGTGTAGCATAAGCTTTAAGAGTAGTAAGGAGCATTCATCACTATGTTAGTAAACTATGGACACCAAGTCACAATGAAAAGCAACAAACGGTACTCAATACTTAATGAATATCATAACAGTGTTGGCATTGAGTTGTCATTGATGTCAACATGCATAGATGCAGAGTTGATTCGGGTTCAAGATGCAAGGGGAGAAGTGTTGGTTCAGGCATTGGCATTTATGCATGGGAGCTTTTTCATCTTGACTACACAGTGTGTTTGACGCCACTCATTGTGTGCCTAAGTTTATTGATGAGAGATTTCATTTCGGCAAGATGCCTTGGAGATCAATTGAGTCTTGTCAATAAAGCTTCTGAAAATCAGACAGAGAACAGAGGGTGGTTGTTGTTTCGTAGGTCAACATGTTTGCATTGAGCAAAGATGGCCGGCAAAAAGAATTGCAGATAACACAATGTGATTATCACCATGGTTTGTGTGCATTCACAAGAGACGTCTTTTCTTAACCACTGGAGTTCCTTTGAAATTATTACAAATTGGTACGTGCTAACGCCACCGCACAAGTTGTCGATCATGGGGTTGTTGTCATCAGAAAATTAGGCTATCACACTCTTTAAGAACCATGGAACAATCGAATGTGTGTGTGGAAAGATTTGTAGAGTGCAATCGACCGATATGAGACTTGTGTGGGGCCCATTGACACAACACTATCGAGGATCAGAGATCGGGTGGAACAAGACTTGATGACAATAAGGACTAAATGAGTTACACTTCCATCGAATGTCAATAAACCGATAAAGCAAAGGGCCCATTGACACAACACTATTGAGGATTGGAGATCGGGTGGAACGAGACTTGATGACAATGAGGACTAAATGAGTTACACTTCCATCGAATGTCAATAAACCGATAAAGCAAAGGGCCCATTGACACAACACTATCGAGGATTGGAGATCGGGTGGAACGAGACTTGATGACAATGAGGACTAAATGAGTTACACTTCCATCAAATTGTGATAGATCGATAAAGCAAAGGGTAGGGACCCTTTAGATATAAGTGAGACTTGACATCTAAAATAAGGTTGATTGGCCAATCGAGTAGTTTTGGAACTAAGGAATGTGAAGTGCAAAGATAAGGAGAGGCTTAATGACCCAAAATAATTATTCTAAATTAGTGAAAATGAAAGTGGCCCACGTGGACATTTGACCCGATGGCACAATGGGAGATGTTGAGGACATGGTGTATACAAGACAACTCAAATGTTGCTGACATGGAATGGTTGTTGTTCATTTGAGGAAATTTGATTACTATAGGAAGATTGAAAAAAAATGATTTCGTGGGATATTAAAGAGGAAGAAGGTGCGCAATCCCACCATGCTATAGGTATCTTTTGATATGTTAAGAAAGTGATGGTTATTTCACCAAACCGTCTTCTCTATGATTTCTGGAAGTGTTGATGCCGACTCAAAGGTAGTCCATAGTGCTAACACAAAAGCGATTCACATTAGTTGTTGACCACATTTTGACTTGAGGATGAAGATGATGTTGGGTGAGTTATGTGGGCTTGGTTGGACAAATCTTTATAATTTGTTGTAGTTGTTGAAAATGATACACTTTTAGAAGATCTTTCTTAACAGATCACACATCAAACAAAAGATGAGTTAATGAGGACGGTTAGGATTTTTCATTTCCAAGAATTAAGGTTTTGTTCCAGGTAAATTCAAACTACAAAAAATATTGAAGAAGGAAGAAAGAACAATTCTATTGTGGATAGCTGGAAATCAGGAGTAAAATCAAGGCAATTAACTCAAGATCTGAAGAAGTTTTTTTAATTTTACCTTTGGAGGGAAACTTTTTTTTTTAGGGAAAACCCTAATTAAAAAAAGGGAAATTGCTATGAAGTGATTTTTTTTGTTTGTTTGTGTGAAGTGTATATTTTACAAAAAAAAATAAAATTAACGTAGTGTGAAGTGTGTGATGAGCATGAATTATTGTTGGAGAAAACTAAAGAGTGTGTAAAAGTTGTTGTAGATATGTTGTTGTGCAAAGTGCAAAGAAATAGAAAGGTGTTGTGACAAGAAGAGAGCCAAAGGCAGAAAGCAGAGATAAATAGCAAAAACCTGAGATTAGAGGACAAAGTCTATGTGCAGAAAAGAGCAAAGTCATTCTCAAGTGTTGAAAACACAATGTGTTAAAAAACATCATTTGTAACAAGGTACTCAACTTGTTGCTAAAACTTTTTTATTGTAATCATCTGAGTGGGTGCTCAGATCAGGGGTTGGTGCTCCTTTGGGTTGGTGCCCATAAACATTGTACACAAAACATTTTCACTGTGAGGCTGGATTAGAGAAGTAGACTCTAGTAGCATTTCTCACCGAGGTTTTTCCCCATTGTGGGTAAATTCCTTCTTTGTGTGTGTGTTGAATAGTTTAACACCCTTTCTTATAGTTGCTTGGTCCCTGACATTATAGCTTTGATCTTTTAGAAAATTAAGTTTTTGATTACCACTGATTTACCCCCCCACCTCTCAATGCTCCACTTGTGTTCCTTCCAGCAACAATTATGAAGACTAAAGCAAAAGTGTGTGGCGTTATTTCATTGACCAAGGTATAGAGCAAAGACGGAGATCCCAAGAACAAAAGATGCTAGTAAAGGAATATTTTGTGAGTCATAAAGGACAAAATAGAGGCTAAAAAAAAATCAAAGCAGTGAGGTGCAGACCTTAAGGAAAGCGTGAAGTTAGTAAGGAAGGAAAATACTATCAAAAGGTTTGTAGCAGCATATCGGATTATCAAAAGATGAAAATAACAACAATCATGGCAGAGACATTCATAATAGAGCTATATACACACCAATAAGATCAAAGTGTCCAAATCATGGACAAGTTGATAAGTTAGATCAAAGAAGGGCATCATTGTCAATAGCAATGAATTGAGTATGGAAAAGGTAGTAAAAGCATAGTCAACAAAAGAGATTAGAGTAGTCTCATAGGAGGGAAATACACAGACTAGTTCAAGACAATGGAAGCCATTAAAAGACAATCCTGAGGGCACAATATAATTTGGAGATTACTCATAGCAAAGAAACAAGTGTACCACGGTTATAAAGGCATTATCAAGACAAAATACAATGGCTTATGAGAAATATATAGAGAAGAGAAAGGGCATAAAATAAAGAAAGACAACCTTGGAGATTATGGAGGATTATTTTTTATTAAGTGAAATAAAGAGCAGATTTTAAGCTCTCAAAAGGCCTTCCAATACAAGTTAAGGACACATTATGGCTTGGTGTGTGATTGAATGGTAGTTTAGAGTTAAAATAGGTCAGTTTTGAGATATTTGAGAAGGCCTTTTTGCAGAGGAATGCTCAAATCCGACCCCATGCTCTAGGAGATCACAACTCAGTTGAGTCATCATGACATCCAATTCAATAATCAATCTCGAGGGAGAAAGAGGTGGATTTCCAAATCATACTCCAATTTGCCCTTGAAAAGAGGGAGTTTGGAGGTGTATCCAGTAGATAGATTTAAGGTATTGACTCCTTATGGGTAAGTCACCCCTTGAGACAACTTTTTGAGCAGTCTACAGTCAGTTTGAACTAATTTTGACTCCTTTTTCGAAGGCTTTTCCTTTCCAATCGACCCAAGAGGCTAATATCATGCAAATTGAAGATGAGGTCAAGGAAGAAGACAAGCAGTTCAAATACATCATCAACTCAAGAGCTGGAGTTCAAGTCCAGTCTCTTCTTTCATTTAAGGGATGAAAATCATTTGATATATCTTTTGTTTCTTCTCCTCTCTCTCTCAGTTCTTTCTTTTCTGCATACACACAACAACAAAGCATTTTATCTCAATTATTTTCAGTATTCAAGCATTGTGATAGCATCCTTTTTTAGTATTCAAAAAAATATAGCAGATTTCTCTTCAATATTTTCTTGTGTTCTCATTGTCATATATATGATTTGATCAAAATACTATGATTTACCTTTAAATCCTTTGTTTTTGTCTCATTGATGCTTTCTAAAACAAGAAATTTTTATAGCAAATTCAGGTTATGTGTTGTGTTTATTTGATTTTCAATAATTTGCATGTTTTGAAAACTCTTTTTTCCTTCAAACAACATTGAAAAACTTCAAACCTTCATGTGAAATATTTATGAGCTTTGTGATCTAAATTGAATTATGAAACAAGTTTAAGTCTTTTGAAGTCGATTCTAGGTTTAGGATAGTGAGTAATATCATTCATTTTGGTGCAATCACCTCCTATTGGATTAGGATTTTAGTTTCAGTTATCTTCCTATCCCTTTTCCAACCAAGTTAATAGTTTTTGGAGGTGTTTTCAAAGGGAACCAACCCTTCATCTAGAGGTTGATTTCCATTATAGGCAACCCACAGACCTGGAAATCATCCCATGTTTCACAAGATTGATGTGTTTTACACTTAGCATTTAGGGTGCAATCCTTGTGACAATAGGTTTAACCCCAAATAATAAAACCCATGGTTTTAGACTAGAGGGACCTGCATTCTTGAGAACATGAACTCCTTGCCTCTTAGGGTTCCCCCTTGGGTCCAAATCTGTAGACATGATGTTGTTAGTATCCCATCCCTATCGTCCTTCACATTTGCATCTGCCTTCCCCAAGCTCAAGTTTATGGGGCCCCCTCCTGTCCACCTATAGTTGTAGAGGATGAGACAAACATTAAAATATATGATGTTATGGATGCATATATATGATTGAATGTAATTTATTATAAAAATAGTTATACTTATTACACATATAAGTTCTCCATTTTTATTGCATCACACCAAGGTTGGATATTAATAACTAAATATTAAACTTACACTTTGGTCAAGGTTTTTTTAGTTAGTTGTGGTAAAAGCCAACACTACAACATTTAAACCATCGCATAAGCAAATACCAACCCCTCCAAATTTTTATGCCAAAGGCATTCCCTATTTGAACAAGGTGAGCTACTTTCAACGATCAACAATGTCAACCATTGAAATATGATGTAAGATGATTGCACACTTCTTAGGCATTGATTTTCACTTTTTCATTTTCCTTCTTTTTTTTTTTCTTTTTCTTTCAAGAGATTGTGTTTTCTTGTTGGTTTATGGTTTTTGTTTTGACATGGCACTCACCAATATGTTTGCAATTGTTTTTATTTCTATAAATGAATTTTCCATTATAATAGTAGAAAGCGAGACCATGAACTGAAGTGGTCAAAATTGTTTTAATGCATACAACACATGGAAGTTAATCATAAATCATGTTATTTTTAAAAATCAAAACTCCACACCTCAAAAATGGTCCACTGATGCCAAATGTCAAAATAAAATTATTGGCCATTTGACCCAGTAAACTGCTAAAAAATGAGCAAAATCCCCACAAATTTGTACCACTTTTCACATTAAAGAGAGTTGAAATGTAATGTGCCATCCCAAGACACCTATGAAACCTTCCATCTAATAATTTAACCTATTATAAAATCTAATATATAATAATAATAACAACTATAATTTATATTATATAATTTATTTTTTGATAGATAATGGGCCATTGGCCGAATAATTTTATTAATTTGAGAAAATTACAGAAAATTTACAACCCAATTCAGTGTGGGCACTGGTATGAAAGAATCGGGTGAAGAAAACCTCAGGTCTTGCCCAAGGAATAGAATTCCTGGAATTATGTAGATAAAATACATTAAGTGGCTTGTTGCCATTCCAGAGCTATACATTTGATATTTCTTATCAATTACATCAACCATTTTTAGACTATGATGTTTAGAAATCTCCCAAAACAACAGTGCCATATCCTGAAAATGATGGGGCTAGTGGAGAGGTGGAATGAGTTCTGAATTAAGTCAGAGTCGAATACTTCCATCTGAATCCCCAACCCTACAAAACCAACTTGCCAAGACAAACCACACCTTTCTCCTGCGTACTATTAGTCTTGCATCAATCAGAAAGGTAATGCAACTATAACCAAACCTATTAATATTACAGTCTATCTAAGAAGATTCATTGTCCATAGCTTATCAAGATGAAATCGAACCATAAAGGCACCCATAAAAACTCATAGTCACTCTCAAACCAACCTGGCCGATCCTAAACAAATCACATCATAAAAGATTTTCTGAAATCAACTTTAGCTAAAATGATACATCTGAATTTTAATTAAACAATGCATATACCAGTCTAGGGCCATGATAACCAAAGACCAAATGAAAAGCTCAAACAAAGTAAGTTCTGTCATAGTAAGCATCTCTTCATAGGATATTGAAGAAGATTATTAACCTGAATCTATCAATGCTCAAAGAGATTACCTACAGGATAAAGAAAGAGACAACATAAGCATCCAGAATAAAGAAAGAAAGAAAGAAAGAAAGAAGAGAAAAGTTTATATATATATATGAATCTAATTATTTAATAATCTATATATAAATATGAATATATATATATATATATATATGAAATAAAAATAAAAATATTAAAATAAAATAAAGGAAGAAAACCCAAACAAGAAACGATAATCAAACGTAAAACCGAAGAACAAAACCTAAAAGATGTACATACATCATTATGAATATACATATACATATATATATATATACACACACACACACACATATATATATATATATGTATGTATATGTATATGTATATGTATATGTATATGTATATGTGTGTGTGTGTGTGTGTGTGTGTGTATGTATATACATACATATATATGTATATATATATATATATATATATATATATGTATGTATATGTGTATGTGTATATACATATGTATATGTATATGTATATATATACATACATACATATATATATGTGTGTGTGTGTGTGTATACATACATATATATATATATATATGTATGTATATGTATATATATATACATATGTATATGTGTATATATATACATATGTATATGTATATGTATATATATACACCCACACACACACACACACACACACACACACATATATATATATATACATCCGTCCGACTATGGCATGAATAACAAGGCCATAGAATGGGCCTAGTCCGATAAACCAGACCGTCTATATCAATATATATATCCACATTTACATATGCATAAATATTTATATACATCTGACCAAAGTATGCTTGCAGTTATCAGAGAGATAGAAAGAAAAGGGTAGCAGATTTCATTAGGAGCTTTAAAAATTACTTACCATTTTCTGTTAAGAGTCAATAAGCATTCTTATAAACAACCCTTATGTCTATGCTACAACCTTCTATGCCGAAAGCCTATAATGGCAATATTATGTAACAAAATTGCCCTAGCAAGGCCAAAAGAGACAATAAAGTCTAGTGTATGCAAAATAAGAGTCAAGAAACAACCAGATAAGATTGTATACAAGCCCTAGGAACTAGATGACGCTAAACTCCTTTTTTCGTGCCATGCCTTCCGTCGGTCCTGCTTTAACAGAGGATTATCCTAGGCTAAGCTCGACAACGGAAGGTAGCTCTTCATTGTCAGGAACTACTTCGATGCCTTTCACCTCCAAGTAGTTAGCTAAACATCTCTTACATGTCGGGCTTTTAACATGCAAAATCCACATCAAAAAATAGAAATTTCGTTGCCTTATTGGTTTATAAGCAGCGTAGGCATCCTCATGTTCAATTTCCAGAATTGGAAATCTTGGCGTGTTGGTTTATTTTTCCACATGATCTTGTTATAGTGCTTTGCTTTAGGGACGGATAAATCATCAAACACATTAAAGACTACCCTATCCAGCTCACCCAACAAGTCTTTCTTAAAGACACTTTGGCACATATTCTTAACCACCTCCCTATCCCTCTCAAAGTGCATGGCCACCGCCAAGAACATCGCTGCTATGTCAAAATTAGCCCTGGTTCTGTCTTCATTCTTGATATACCCTTTCCCTAGTGTTTTCATAACCGCTCAAATCACCAAGTCATGGGAAAAGGCTAGAATGCCTCTTAATATATCCTCTTTGATTTCCCCTGTGAATGTCATTTGTCTCATAAGCCCCAATAATCTCAGCGGTGTGTCCATATTGCAACCTTACTCACTCTCAGAGCTTCAAAATGTAATAGGTTTACAACCGAATTGTCCGTCTACTTCTAAATAAAGGTGATGGAAAGCCAATTCCTTAGCTATCGTGCAAAATAAAATCACCATGAATGGAAGTACCTCCAGACTTGAAAAGCTTATGAAAATCATGCCAAAAAGTCAGTGAGTTGAGAATGTCAGGATATGATGCTTGAATTTGAGATCAAGTTATTTAATACCGACAGCTATACTTGTTTTCAGCAATGCACAAGTACTCATTACATTTCTATTAATGACAAGCACACTTAACAAGGAATATGTTTAGTCATAAGTAATTAAACTCAAAGTTAACTGCACTAGCCACGAGCACAAACCTAACCAGGGCTAAGTCTTCTACCTTAAGATTAGGAAGATTAAAGGAGAATACATAATCTGTGAAAACCGACGCATAGATTATCCCTATTAAAGCCACCGAAGCCCTAAAAACAATAGGTTGGTAAACTAGAATATAATAAATATGCATAGGTGATAAAATGAAAACTATGACAAAAACATCTATATAAAGAAAGTATAAAATTATATTTAAATATGAGCAAGTGAATATATAAGAAAAAAACATAAATAAATAAATAAATATGTGTGTGTGTGTGTGTGTGTGTGTGTGTAGCAAAGCAAAATTTCCTATCCATAGATAAGAGTATGTTTATATATATAAGGTATAAAGAGACTAGTTAACCAATGCCCACTTTTTCTTCCCAAATACCATCAACTCCTTGGTTTTCTAAGGAGTCAGCTAACATATTACCTTCCCTAAAAATGTGATTAACCGTAGTGTGCTTGAAGTATTTTAGCAACTATGTGGCTCTTGAAACTAGATTGTTTAATTTCCAATTTGGAGTCTTGCCTGTCTTGATTGCATTAATGGTAATAGCTAAATCTCCTTCTATCTCCAATCTTTTGATGTTTAAGTCTTTACAAAAGAGGAGACACGAGATAAGATATTCTAGTTCTACCTCATTGTTTGTGGCCAATCTTATGGGTTTCAAACTTTGTTACAATTGATCCATCCCATAGGTGGACCACCCCTCCTATTCCTGCAATACTAGGGTTGCCTCTGGAGGCAGCATCAAAATTTGGTTTGAACCAACCTTTGCCCGGGTGGGACCATTTGCATACTTTCCTTAAAGCCACTGATTTGATTCCCCCAGGGCCACAGAAAGGGGGGATAGTAAGTCCAGGCCAATATTCCTAACCTGTTCATCCCTAGTAGTAAAAGATAAATTATTATTTTGTCCATTTTTTAATCTACTGTTAGATACTTCTATGATAGACGCTTCTATTTTGTTCCAGAGTTAGTCATAGGTCAATTCCTTATCTTTGAAGATCCTTTTATTCCTTTCCTTCCATATTTCCCATAAGAGGATCGACGGAGAAATAATCCAAAGCAGTCCATAAAGATCGAAATTCAGATGGGATGGCCAACATAGCAGAAGATCTAGCAAATGGTTGGGAAGGGTTTTAACCCAGTTTAATCTATAAATTAATTGCATTCAACATATATTAGCATAATTGCATCTAAGGAACAGATGGTCCACAAATTCTTCATTGCTAAGGCATAGGGGGCATCTACTAGGTCCGACATAACCTAACTTCTTAAACCAATCTGAGGTCAGTATCCTTTTGTGCATCATTGCTAAGGCATAGGGAGCATCTACTAGGTCTGACATAACCTAACTTCTTAAACCAATCTGGGGTTAGTATCCTTTTGTGCATAGTTGTCCACAAGAAAAGACCTGCCTTAAAAAGACATAGTTTATCCTAGCATAGTGTGATAGGTAGCTCTATTTTGGAAGGGTAGAGCTTATTGCAGAGGGAATTGTATCCCTCCTTGACTCTGTAGTCTCCAGTAGTAGAGTTGGACCATATAAGATGATCATCTTTATTTGTAATTCTTAGATTTCTTTGTGCGAGTATCTCTGCAAGTTTTTTGCCCTCCTCTGGAGATAAGCCCAAATCATCGAGTGATTTCTATTTCCAGCCCACGATTGGGTCTACTGGGTGGCTGATGATATAATCAGCCACAATATTACCAATTCTATCTACCAACCTATTTTTTAAATTATGATCAACAAGAATTGTGTGAATTGGTGGGTACCCACCCCATGAGTCTTCTCAAAACAATTATTTGCTCCCAGTCCCTACATTCCAAGAGAGGTCATGAATGAGTACTTCCCTATAGTTGATAAGAAAATTCCAAATTCTTGAACCATGGGGAGGGGTAAGAGTTCTAAAGATGCTAGTGGGGTCTGTAGAGTCTAAATATTTGCTAGCTAGGACTTTCACCCATCTTCTATGTGGTTCCTGGTAAATTTTCCACACTGGCTTGGCCCCTAGAGCCTTATTTTGTAACTCCTGGTCTCTAAGTCCTAATCCACCCTGATCCTTAGGTATGCAAAGTTTCTCCCATGCTATTAGAGAAAATGTCTTCTTATCTACCAATCCTTGCCAAAAAAAGATCTGAGCTTTTGTTCCAGTTTCTTTTTCACTCCTTTCGACAAAGGAAAACAGGTCATCTGATATTGGGGAAGGGTGGAGAGAACATAGCAAATCATAATTACTATGCTGACTGCTGATAGCCATTTGCCTTTCCAGTTTTGGAGTTTTTGTTCAAGCTTGATCAAAATATGCCCCCATAGATTGGTTGACCTAAGCCCTTTATCCATGGGTAGGCCTAGATATTTATAGGGGAGCATCCCAATTTGGAAACCTAAAATATTGGCAATATCTTTTGTTAGCTTCTCCTCCGTATTGAAAAAGAACAGGTTTTGATTTATCTTTATTAACCTTTTGTCTCGAGGCTCTAGAAAACCAGTCTAGGATAAGTTTAAAATTTCTAGCTTCTACTAGACTACTCTCCCCAAAGAGTAGGGTGTCATCAACACATTGTTGATGTGTGATAGGGGGAATACTACTAGAGATTTTAATTCCGACAGTAATACTCAATTCTTAAGATTTTTGAATGGTCCAACCTAAAGCTTCAACCATTATGATGAAGAGGAAGAGTGATAACGGGTCACCTTGTCTCACTCCTCTTGACATTTCAAAGAAGCCCTATGGTTGTCCATTTTACCATATCATATGCTTTTTATATATCTAATTTAATGAACATACTAGCTTGGCGATTGTATTGAACAGAGTGCATTGCCTCCTGTGTAATGATGACTCCATAAAAAATGGGCCTACCCTGTACAAAACCTGTTTGTTCTTCTGAGATGATGCTTGAAAGTATCGATTTTAGCCGATTGGCTGGGGCTTTTGAGAAAATTTTATAGATAGTATTACAGAGTGAAATGGGTCTAAGATAGTTCATACTATCCACTGTCTCCTTTTTGGGGATAAGGGCTAAGAAAGTGTGGTTTATCTCCTTAAGGAATCTGCCTGACTGTCTTGCTCCTTCCAAGGCGTCAACAAGATCATCACCTAAAATATGCTAGCACTTCTAGAAGAAGCATGCCGGGAATCCATCTGGACCCAGGGCCTTGTCGGGGTGAAGCTGGAATAGGGCCTCTTCTATCTCTAATTTGGTAAAATTCCGGTTTAGAGGTAAGTTTTGATTGTCATCAACAATTTTGGGAATATTGTTGATCATACTGGTTTGAGCTGTCAAATCAGAGATAAGTTCATTGCTTAGTAAGTTATGAAAGACGAAGACCGCTTCAGATGCTATACTTTCGAGGTCATCTAACATTACCCCTGCCTCTCTTCTTATATGGGTTAGTTTATTGATTCTATTTCTACTTTTTACAGTAGCATGAAAAAAATTGGTATTTTGGTCTCCTTCTAAGATCCAAGTCACCCTAGACTTTTGTCTCCAAAAACATTCTTCCTTTGACAAATTTTTTTCATGTCTACGAAGAAGCTCTTTTTCTAGCAAAAAGTTGTTTTGGTCCATACCTTCCTTGATAACTTTTTCATCAAGTTGGGCTAAGGATGCTTCTATATCCCTTTCAGAAGCAAAGATATCTCCAAATTTGTCCTTATTCCACTGAATAAGTTTACTCTTAATATATTTAATTTTAGTAACGAAACAGTATAATTTTGCTCCCACCACTTCTACTTCTTTCCACCAATTTCCAATGTTTTCCAGGAAAGACTCATCCTTTATCCATATTTTCTCAAATTTGAAAGGACACTTCTTAGGCTTAACATCCTCCTCAATGGTTAGTTGGATTGGGAAGTGGTCAGAGGCCGAGATGGGAAGGATTGAGGCCTTAAAAAGATAGTTGAAGGCTAAGATATCTCCTCTAAAGAGAAACCTATCTAGTATTTCTGCCATGTTACTAAATCCTTGCCTTCTATTATTCCAAGTGAAGGTACCATTATCAGTTTTTATGTCTACCATATTGTGATTATTAATCCACTCTCTGAAGTCTACCAGAGTTTGGGGTTCTCTTCTCAGACCACCTTCTTTCTCAGAGAGATCAGAGATAGCGTTAAAATCCCCTCCTAAAAAACAATTCCACTCTGGGTGAGAGGTTAATATTGATCATATTTCATGGCACAACATTGCCTTCTCATGTGTCAAAATGGGACCATAAATATTAAAGAGAACAAAGTTTAAATTGCAGCTCAGATGTTTAACAGAGACATCCATCCAATTTTTGTTACTGGCTACCATATTGACTACAATCTGCTTAAGATCCCATATAATTCCCAAGCCCCCTAAGGCTCCCACCATAGGTATTGCTTCCCATTCTAAAAGACATAATTTCTTTATGAAGATTCCAATTTCAGATTGATTAAGTTTTGTTTTCTGGATTAAGGTTAGTTCTACTTTTGAGGCAAAAATGCAACGCTTTAAAGTGCGTTGCTTGTTAGGAGCATTTAAGCCCCTAACATTCCATGTTAGGACCTTCATGGCTGAGTGGGAAGGAACTTCCCCTTCCTTGCATTCATAATCATTGTTATTTTTGCCTGCCCAATGACTTCTCCATCCATATTTCTAAGTTCAGCTATGGATTTTCTACCTTTCTTCTTTGGAATTAGGCCACAATATGGTTTAGTCTTCTTTCCTAAACAAGGACCTAAATCCAACTTGTTCTCACCTAAGGCTTCGCCCTCAACTCCAAGGGTTTGGCTTCCCAGTAGAGTTGCCTCATCTTCCTCTATAGCAGTGAATTGGTCAAAAGGGCAATCCAACCCAAGGGTAGGGCCTAGATCATTCATTTCCTGGTCTATATCAGTGATCTCATTGGTCCCCATTTGTTGTTCAAGTAAATTCAACTTCTCTTGCACATCCACTTTGAATTCCTCTACGCCTATTAACAAACTTTGTAGCTCTGCTTTACTGTTAAGGCGATCTACCCTATCATCATTATTCCTATTAGGATCCATATGTTTGCTAATACTTCCAACTCCTTCACTTGAGTATCCTAGAGGGGTGTCATGATTGAAACCCTCAACCTGAGTTTGAGCCTCAGGAATGTCCAACCCTAGTTGGGCCAGAAACAAGGGATTAACATCTTCACAATTGGGTTTATCTAATTCAGGACTCATATCCAACCCCAATGCTTCAGATTCTTTTAAAGGGTTTTCCATGGATACCTTGTTGTCAATCTGTGGTTGATAATTCTTATCAGAATTCTGAGAAGAAGATACTAAGGATACCGGATGGGTATCATCAGGAGTTTCCAGATAGAAACCACCCTTGTCTTCCATAAATTTCACATTAATTCCAGGGTTCGTAATCTGAGATTCCATTTTGATGTGATTGGCCTCTTCAATCCTAGAGTCCTTAATTAAAATATTTGATATATCAATGAATCCATTATAAAGAGATGGATTAATAGTCCAAGATCCTCGACCTGATAGAATTTCTATTGGGTCAAAAGAGTTAACATCTGATTTTAATTCTATAAGCAATTTTATATGTTTAAACTAGTCTTCCCTGTCAAGACCTTTGCATCCAATGTAGATGCCCAACTGTTGACCAATAATTTCTAGAATTTGGGGGAAATGATATTCAACAGGGAGAGGGCCCAAATCTACCCATCTCTGAATCCTACTAGGCCTAAAAGCAAATGGGTTGAAATTCGGATACCATTCCATAAAAGAAAAACAATGACCTTGAAATAACCTAACTTTGCCCAAAAGAATTTCTTTTTTAATGTTTAAATTCTTACAAAAAATAAATAAAACATCATTGTCCAGATGAGAGATACTCACCTCCCGAGAAAACCATGAATACCACCAGTCGATTGCTTCCTGAGCTGGGAAATCCATACCATTCCATTTAACCAGAAGCCCTATCTTGTAATACAAATTCCACATCGGATCGCGCATTGATGAAGAGATTTCAACTGTATTATTGGCTCTAGATTGTGAAGCTCGTCCCTTGTTCACAATTTTGGGTGAAAAAACCCTAACTTTTCCCAGAGGAACAACATTTGGACCTGAAACCAGAGGATAAGCCAGGTTCCGACCTTTGGGAGCCCCAAAATTCCTTTTGTTTTTACCAGGTTTGCCATTAGTGACTCTATTTTCCACGACATTAGTATTGGATTTTTGGTGAATATTCAGGTGAGGGGGAGCACATTTATCCACCCAAACCCCATTTTCAAACACCCATTGAGGGCGATGATTGTCAATCGGATTAGGTTTCAAAAGAATCACAGTAGAGGGTTTTTTAATTGTTCTTAGTTTTGATGCCAAACCTTGCCAAGAATTTCGAGGGTAGATAGAATGCCCTCCATGTTAGAAACTCCCATGGGGAGCCGCGTGACCTTGCAGAGCCTGAATACTATCCTTTTTTTTTCTGCTTCTTCCCGATCACAGTCTACCATTCCCTGCAGATGTCGCTCCAGGAGGGAGCCGATTTATGAAGCTGGTATTGCGTTATTCACATATTTCTTCGCTCTATAATTTATATTATATAATTAATTTAACTTTTTAAATTAAAAAAAAATATAATTTTACGTTATAAACTATGAATTATATTTTTAAAATATAATATTATGATATATAATTATAAATTAGTTAATAAACTAACACACACACACACACATGAAATTATACATTAGTCAATAAATTAATAAATATACATTGGTTAATAAATTAATAAATATACATTATTATTATGTATATAATTTATTACTCAGTACACATTAATTCTCTTTATCTCTCCCTCCCTCTGTCTCTTTTGTCATAGATCTCTCTCTCTCTCACTCACACACACACACACACACACTCTCTCTCTCTCCCTAGGCTCTATCTCTATCTCTATCTCCCTATCTTCATCCCTCTCTCTATTGCTTGTCTAGGTCGCCTTCTTTCTCTCTCACTCTTACCCTCTCTATCTCTATCTCTCCTCCCCCCCCCCTCTATTTATATTTTATTACCTCTCTCTATTTATTTATCTCCCTCTTCCTCTTTCTCTTTGTCTCCATCTCTACACATATCTTCTTTGCCCCCTCTCTCTCTCTCTCTCTCTCTCTCTCTCTCTCTCTCTCTCTCTCTCTCTCTCTCTCCATATTTGTTTTTCCATCTCTTATTCTATCCCTATCTCATTATCTCTCCACATCCCTTTCCTTCTCCATCTCCATCCCCATCTCTATCTTTGTCTCCTCTCTCTCTCTCTCTCTCTCTCTCTCTCTCTCTCTCTCCTTATTGCATACATAATTTGAGCTTGTTGGTAATGGAGTTTGTTTATCTTCCTATTCCAAAGGTTTTGTTTCAATCATGTTTGAATCATTGTTCCTAAGAGTCGTTGTACAAACAACATCATTTGCTTAATGAATTACTAAATGACCTCATGTACTACACAAACAACAAATAGATCAATTTTTTTTCTAATTGACCTTCCACACCTCTTTGAGATATCCATTACACATTAAGATGCCATTGCTAGTTTTAGTTAAATTATATAATATTAATTACTATGAAAAACTAATGTAACCAATAGTGTTCTTGAAACTTATAATTTAAAGCTTACCCACCCTATAAATCTATAAGATCACTGCTTGCACTTTTCTGCGCAAATATAAAAAGAAAATATTTAGAAAAATAAAGGAAAAAAACTTTTCAAAACCCTAAAATAACCCAATCATCAGCTGATATATAAAGCATCGGGCGGTTTGAAAGCATATATTTGGTGTAAAATACAAAAAGGTTGTCACTGCGCAGGTTTTGTTCTGACGACGTTAGGGTTGCAGCAACAGCAAAAATGCTGGTATTTATTCTACCAACTCTCCCGCTTCAATTAAATTCTCCTGAAAGGGTGTTAGATCTTTGCTCGGCCGTCCTAAATTGCTTTTATCTCTGGATTTTCCCAATAATTATTATGTATACTGGTTGCCTGGAATATATTGCGGATTTGGTAAATTAGGAATATACGAGCATTTTAGCGGTTATGGCAAAATAAGAAATAATAGAAAATGACAATCGGTGTCTATGTTTACCAAATGTTTTAGCTTTGATCGGATTTTCCATTTTTTAATAACCCGTTCAATGGCCAATTCCGATCAAGGTTGAATGCTAAATTTTGGGTGGGGTCATGGGCTTCCCTGAAATGTTTTAGTGTCGAATTGGGTTGTCAGATCTTTCTTTGATTTGTTTCTTTGTAAAGTTTGGGCGATGTAGCTTGTGATTGTTACTCTATGACCTTATTCTTATACGAGTTTTTCGCAGGCTATTTCAACCTGAGTCACATTCTTATATACGTGTTTTCACCATTACCAATTCATCATAACCCTCTTGACGGGTTTTCCAGTTACCTGTCCATATAAATAAGAAATAATTAACTGCTCTTTTATCATGATATCGGATCAGTTAGAGTTCGTTAACATGTTTTTGGGATGGTGCCGAGGTTAAAGAGTATCCTTGTGTGGAAATTTTTTAGGTCACGAATCGCTATCGTTTTACTGCTCATAACGATCATAGAAGATTGGAAGTGTTGGAATTTTGCAGATCCTATTTTTCCTCCATTCTGAATGGTTTCGACGAAGTCAGTGGGATATAGTCCACTGATGAATGGCTGCGAATTTGTCTTTTTAATTTAAAATTAGGATAATTGGGATTATGTTCATTATTGAGTATGCTATATTTCGTGCGATTGGCAGTAGTATTTTATGATAATCCCGACAGTTGATCATCTGGGTCACAGTTTGGGGCTTTTTCTGTACATACGTGAAGCTCCTATCTACTGGAATCTTTTAGGGATTTTGGATAACATGAGTCTATAATCATCATTTTGATGAAGCTTTTATGATTGGACTTACAAATATATCAAGCATTGTGGATGCACATTGAAGTGCATCTGGACACCTTACATAAATGTGCATTCTTTATGATATAGTTTCACACAGCTTACATCCCTTTTCACTCTCTAACCTAGCTATTGAAAGCATGTTTGCTTGCATCGTAGCTTTATTAGATGTTAGCCAATTTGACAATTTGTTGATAGGATTAAGATATTATTAGTTGAAGCCCACAATGCCAGTGGAGTTCTTCCTTTCGTTGAATAATTCTTTTTAGTCTTGTGGCCAGTGATACACACTAATTCATTATTGTTCTAATTCTTTTAGAGCTTCTGGATTTGATTGTGTACAATTTTTTTTTTATCATCAACGTTTTGAATCACACTAGTGTGATTCATCATCAGGATGAGAAAGAGTTCAAAGGAGATGAAAATCGTTCATCTCCTTTGAACTCTTTCTCATCCTGATGATGAATCACGGAGTGTGATTCAAAACATTGATGATAAATTTTATTTTTGTACACGATCAAATCCAAAAGCTCTAAAAGAATTATAATATGGATTGTGGAAATCTGATAGTATTAATCATTATTGTTCTTTCAATTTCACAGCCAATGAAGAAAATAAGAGAAATAATTTTTTATTGCGGATCCTAGCAGCTAACACGAAAGAAATACCCACTTAATTGTTGTGTTCCCTCTGCAGATTCTAGATCTGGATATCAGTTTCACAGCGCCAACACAATTTCTGATAATATGTTTTGGCTATCACAGCCATTTTACAAGTTACATTAGGGTACATATGACTTTTAAAGTATTTAGCTTTGGGATGTACTGGACAGATTTGCAATGATTACCAGTCTAATAGTGGTGCAATGGTATGTCAGTTTGTAATGCGTTTTTTTCTTGAAAATTCATGTTGGCGTGCCTTCCAAGAAACACCTGTAGATTCTGAAAGACTTCTTCATGTTCCCGAGGAGTCTCTTGAAATTTTTTCTAATCTCTGTCATGCCACTTTTTCTAATTTTGTTTATGCATATATCTATGTTCTGTGATGTTTTGGGGATGGGTATGGCAGGACAGTAGTCTGGGGGCCCTTTTTTAGGACAGAATTGTGTGTGTGTACCTTTTTTCTACAATAGAGGGATAGAGAAGGAGCTGGGATGGAAGTATATACGTAAATGAGTTTTAAAAGAGTGCTATTTTAATCTCTACATTTCAACATTCTCAACCAAGATTCAATTATTTAAAATCTTATTTTATAGCCTTGATGAAATCTCAAGTATTATTTTTAAACATACGAAATTGGGTTTTAGTTATCTAGGATGATTGATTTTGGCCATCCTTGGGACAGCTGTCTCACAAACGTTTCTCGATGTATTGTATTGTGATGGGGACATTCACATATGTTTCTGAATATATTGTATTGTTATGGGGACATCATGAGTTTTTGGAAAAATTGGGGATGACTAGGGAACACTCTTATGCTATTGATAGGAATGGTGGTTTTAGGGCTGTTTTATGGCCGATTTTTAAACTTATGGGTAGAAATATAAAGAGATGTGCAAACCGGCCTTTTTAAGGTTAGTATTAGGGTTAAGAAATTTATTATTTTGCAAGAACAAAGTTTAAGCCTAGACGAGGTTTTTTTTTATGGCAATTATTTTTAAGGGGTGGGCATGTTTATAAATAATCATGATTTAACTATGTTATTCCTTAAAATCTAGTATTATGTAAGACACCGATATCAAAAGTGACTAAGCTGAAGTTAAAAAGGGCAAGATACTATTAAAAAGATGTAGCTATATAATTTATTATTACATATTTTTGGTAAAAAACATAATATTTAGCATTGTAGACTAAAGCAAATCACAAATAGAGCCATTACAATTGAATGGTTCGACAACAAGCAAGTCTTTGTTTTTGATTTCTTCTAATTTACAACCATTGTTCGATGATCTAGTAATAACCTATCACCTAGAATGGCTAGAGAGGTTGAATGGCCAAACAAAACACTTGTTTGTTTTCTAATTTCCAGGTATTGAATGCTATTATGTTTTGGAATTGATTTGCAGCTTGGATTTGCCCTATTGGGAAGAACACAAACTACAAATCACATATCTTGTTTAAATCCACATCAACTCGAATTGCATAGTTGAATTGAAAGTGCATTGGATTGTAATCCAAGACTTTTGGTAACATAGGATTTTAATAAGAATTAGTGTGTTCCACGGGGACACTTCTCCCCCCACCCCCCTCAGGCCCACGTGTCAGAGACAGGGATGTGGTGAACCTCATTGTCTCGCCACTGTCGCTAGTGTGCCACCAAAGATGCGGAGACGTCTTGGCGTCTCCGAGACTCCTGTCCCAAGATGTCACAAAAAGCAATTTAAAAAAAAATCATACTTTTGGTTTGCGGGGAAACTCAAATGCGTTTCCCTTCACCCCTTATATCGTTGGGTTTTTCTCACATCTAACACTTTGTGCAACTTATCATTGCTACCCCTAAAACCCATTAGCATCTCCACTCCCAAATCCCCACTAGGCTCCTAGTTATTGTTTTGATATTTGATTGGAACATTTGATGTTATGGATTTCATATTCCATGAGTTTTTTCACCCTCGTAGAGTTTGAGTCTCGATTCAAGGAGTGAAAGAGATGGATTGAGTGATTTTGCTATTTAACTAATTTGGCAAAGTTTTATTTGACATGTAATTCTTATACATGTTTTCATAACTAGTTTTTTCAAGTACTGTGTATATCCTCCCACTACCCCTCCGCCACCACCCCGCCCCTAACTTAGGCTCTTTGTCTCCTCGTCCTCGAAACTTGCCCCCGCATCCCCCCATCCCCTCGTCCCGAACCTCTGCGGAACACTGAAGAATTATAAACATAGGTAGAAAACATGGGTTTACCCTTGAAATAATAGGGATGTGTTCCATGACATCATACTAACCCACTTATGTAAAATTAAATGGTTTTTTAAAAATCCTACGCTCTTTTAATTTGTTGGATTTTCTCATGCTTTATATATGTACATGCTTATTCACTATACTTGAAATGATTAGTAACTATTCTTTGTTTTTATGTATAATTTTGTTTTCTAATTTATTTTCTTCTTTTGCCATTTTTCTATTTGAAACATGCATAAATGAATTCCAATTACACTTTTGTCACATTGTGATGATGTCATGTAAATGAACTACAACTATTCCCATAATAAAACATTGTCTTTAAGAGTTAAATAATAATGTAGCTTTTAGGAAAGAGAGATCCCTTGTGACGTCACAACTTTTTTAGTAGTCTTTGGTCTTTTCATTTAACACCTTCCTCATAATACAAGTGTAACGGCCTTGAAGAATCTCTTTGTCAAGTTGAAGGACTTATAATAAAAGTGATGGGATAAGTTGTGTCTAGTTGTATCTTGTAGCATATGTGGTTGTTACCATGTTTTGTTAATTATGCCCTTAAAGGATTGAATTGTATTTGCTTGCCTTTTCTTGATACAACACTAATTCCTCGCTTGGCAATGCCTATGGCTTGTTAAACATAGCTGATGGGTTACATACCCATCTCTAGTAAAGGGACTTGAATTAAGGCTCCTTACAAAATTTGTAGTCTTTGGTTGTTTCATTTAACACTTTCTCATTATACAAGTTCAATGGCGTTGAAGAATCTTTTTATCAAGCTGAATGACTTTTAAAAATGATGGGATAAGTTGTGTCTGGCTGCATCTTGTAGCATATGTAGTTGTTAACATGTCTAGTTGCATCTTGTAGCATATGTAGTTGTTAACATGTCTAGTTGCATCTTGTAGCATATGTAGTTGTTGTTACCACTTTTAGTTTTTGTTAAATATGCCCCCTTGCTTGGCAATGCCTATGGCTTGTTAAACATAGCTAATGGGTTATATACCCACCACTAGATGAAGGGCCTTAAATAAAGGCTCCTTTAAAGAAATCTGTAAGTTAAGGGTATAAAAGGTAGGCATAAAAGAGGGTGGAATAGAAATGATTCATCTCATTGAACATTGGAATGTGTTCCCCTTACTACTAAACATTTCTAATGAGACAATGAACATTGTTGTCGAGTCTTGCAATTCTTATTCAGATAAACTTCTTTTTATTTGTGTGCATTATCCATTTGATTACTTTGTTAATGCATATGGCCTATGTCTTCTTCACAACATTTTAATTTGTGCAAAATTTATTCATGTTTTAAACATAAGATATGCACAATAATACGTGCAAGGAGTCCAAAGCTATGAAGACATTTTCACATAGGATGTCCTCTTGCAACCACCTTGTCAACAGTGTTGCCCTTGATAGTTGGGAAAAATGTTGGCACCTCCATCCAGTTTAACTATCTTTAATCGGTCACAACATAATTGCACATCTATTTCTTCTATTAGTCCATGCTGTTTTTTTTTTGGTATTGTATTGTAAATAGCTTACCAATAGCCAAAAATTTGCAGATTTAGTAGTTCATCATGACAAACTACAAGGTCACATAGGGTCACCATAATCTATTTAACCATATTGAGCACAAATCATTGATTAACTTGCCCATAATAAGTATTGTTCATAAGATAATTGGCCTTAAGATATTTTTCCAATATCTCTAAGTGTTGTTCATCAATTATTTACTTGTGTATACTATGGATTGATGCAAATTTGGTCCTTTAGAAAGTCAACATTGGAGGCTTATAATTGTATATAACATATAGCTAAGTTATTGGTCTTTGGTCTTGGACTTGGTTTAGGTTTTGGATTTGGGGGTTTGGTCAAAAAGAATTTGGGGTTGGGTTCATCCATCCATAAACTTATAAAAATCAGAAATATATACATATTTGCAATAGTAATTAAGTTGAAAATTCCACACATATTTGCATCACATATTGTATAATAAACAAAACCACTATAAAAATATAAATATTACAATGTCAATTAGTCAAATTCGGATGTCATGATGATATATTATATGTTAAAATTAAAAAATAATAATGTGAAAAAAAATATAATATTATATAATTACAACTTAACTGAGAAAAATATATAACATTATATAATTAAAATTTAATTAAGTTTAATGAATGGTCGAAATCATGAAATGAAGAGTTGTGCCCCCCTCAAATATGAGATATAAAAGGGAGATCATTTCATTTGAGAAGCACACCCATCAATCATCAAATGGGGAATGTGGGAAATCAAATTGGAAATAGATTATCATTCTTAGATGCCGAGATAAGCCGTCACTAAGTCATATCCAAAAATCTAAGCAAATTTCAAAAAGCCATGATTTTATTCTCACGCGGACACAATCTGTTTAAGTTTATCTGGCTGTGTCATTCCTTTTCAAGGGAGGTCATTTCCTCTTGCCAAATCAGGTTTTGTAATGGAGGGGTCTGAAGTTTGTAGGGAGTTGTCAGTAAGATTGAAATCGTTCCAAGTGGAAATGACATTTGATGTGATGGATTCGCAATTTTGATTGATCACATGGTTTGATAAGAAATCTGCCTCCTTATTTGCCTTGCGAAATATGTGCTTAATTGAATAATCCATTTTTTCTAAGATCTCTTTGATTGCAGTGAACCACATTATAGATTTAAACTCGAGGCTTTGCCAAAAATGGCAACACGAATCACATTGCGGGAGTCACCTTCGATATCAAATTGTCAAAGGTTCTTCTCTAGACATAATTTTAGGCCACCAAGAAGAGCCACATATTCAACATCGTTATTGGTGCCATCAGGGAGTTTAACTGATCCTACCAATTCTCCAATATCGTTTCTAATAATGAAGTTGACACCAATTGGGCCAAGATTTTTCTTGAATGCTTTGTCGAAATTTAGTTTCAGACAACCTTTTGGTGGGAGTGACCACTTAGCATCTCTCTGAGTTCTATTGTTTTGTATCAGCTTTGGGGAAATCAAGTGTGGCCATTCTTTTGACATTTGATCATCCTAGGCAATAAAGAGCTCATGCTTTCTTTTAGCAACTTTAGCATTAATTTGTTCACAAATTCACACTTCGGTTTTGTTTAGCACGGTTCGAAGTGAAGACTCCTTAAATTTGAATATGCGTTCATTCCTCTCCTTCCAAATGTGGCAACATATCATTTGCAGAAATGGAGAAACACAAACCACCTCAAACAGGCCCCTAATGGACTATCAACCAACTTGTAAAAATTTCTTTCAAGGAATTTGGCAAAGCTTGTTGCCAATTTATCTTTTTCAGGAAACATACCCAGCATGCATTAGCAAAGTCACATTGCGCGACTAAATGATCCACAATTCTCCACTTGTCTTGTGATAGAGATGTCACCAAAAGGGGCCCATATAACCCAACTTCATTAGGTGGTGTCCTGTTAAAATTCGATTTTGAACAGCGAGTCAGGCAAAGGCCCTGACTTTTGGCAGTATATTAGCATTCCAACAGAAATGTTGCCACTCACACCGCTCAACCTCTATCACTGAAAAGGTCGTAGTCAAGCTTTGGGGAATAGTTGCTCGTTTTTGCATCTCACCATATTATTTGATCTTCCTTGTAACTCGCTGAATCGAAATAAAACATTTTAAGACATCAATTTAGCAACTTTTACCAGAAAGGAGAGAAACACAGTAATTTTTTTTTTTTTTTTTGATTTGCAATAACTGAAGAATAACTAAACATGACTGATATTTAAAAATAAGACATATCTATGCTGAAAGAATGAACATTTAATAAAATAGTAACTTAAACATTTCAATTTAAAAGGAAGTGAAAGGGTTTAGAGAGTACATTTCTTCTGATGCTAATGTTCTGAACTTCATGACTTTATCAACATACCAGTGGGGAGGGAAAGTATCATCAGGGCGCTTTTTTTGCCCAACCACGGACTTACTAGTCCTCCGTGCCATATCTGACTGGACTGGCCCGATCCTTTGCAGGGAGGTAACGGGAAGTGGAACTCATGCCATCTGAGACTTGGTGTTTAGGACCTACACGAACTAGTTGGTCATACACTAAGGGTCACTCCCAATTAGTATGAGACTTCTGACTAGAGGTGTATCTGGCTCTAATGATCTGATGGTAGCTTGCATTATGCAGCACCACCTTGGCCAAGGTTTAAACACTGCAAGCACGATTAAACGTGCTGTCAAGGATCACCACCCTTCTCGGCATAGGTCTAGGGTCAAGTAGGTTCAACTGAACTTTTTTTTGGAACTATGACCATACAATTGTTCAACATTCTTTTGATATCAGCACTAATTCTTTTAAGAAGTAACTGCTTTAATTTTTCTCATACATGATTGTAAAGGTTTGTAATGATACAACTAATACCCTGTATAGGGAAAGTATGGGGCATAGGGGCTGCCAGCTGTCCGTTCATCCCTTAAGTTTGGAAAGTACCCACGTCTGACATGTCTCTGCTGTCTTGGCAATTTTGAGAGTATTCTCTCTATCGAAGATGCTATCTGCATCATGGACAGCTGTGCTCCTCTACCCACTACCTTCCTAGGCTAGGGTTTTAGTTTTTAACATGATCAGGGAATGGTAAATCTCAAGATCAGATAGGTCACACTTGCTGCAGTTATGTTTTCTAGACTCAAGCAATTTCTGTAAAAGCTCAATTAAGAGGTAAGAAGTCTTCTTATTACAAGTCTTTGGATATGCATCTACTCTAATCTGTGGAGTGCTGCTTGTATATCGTTTTCCAGCTTGCTACACTGATTATTGGTTTAACATCCATACACATAACACATACAGGCACAGAGTAATATACATACACACATATATATATACATCTACTGATCTACCCATATTTGTTTTGGTTCTTCAAGTTACTCAAGCTAGCAGCCTCTTTCATGATAACCAATTATGACATACTGCTCTTTTTCAGAGGTTTAGATTTTTATTTTCAAAAACATCATAATGATTGCTATTACAGTCTACCACTGATTTTATTTTGAATTTCAGAGATTTTGCTAGTAAGAAGGGTTTGTAACAGCAAATTACCCGAAACAGTGGGTATGTTTCTTTTATAATTGAAGAATCTCCAAACCCTACTCAACATTCAAGATAAATCACAATATTCTGGAACTGATTGTTATTTTGGAGGTTTCTAAAAGGATTTCGGGTTTATTTCTGAGTATAACAGCCTAGTTTAGAGCAATACTGCTCTGGTATTTAATTCCAGAGGAGCTCATCATGGTCCTTGAACTATAAATCATTCTCTTATTTAAGAAAAAAAGGTGCAGTCAAATACACACAAACATCCATCCAGAAAAAACCCTTAAATATACTTACACACACACACACACACACACACACACACATATATGAGAAATGTGCCTGAATGCAGAAATGCTGTTTCAGATTTCCTTTTACCCTTTTCCAAAATTAGTTGTGCAGAAATTTAAGTAACTTTTCCTTAAAAGTTCAGAAAAGCAGAGATTTAATATACTTTTATTTCTCTCTTTTTCTAAACAGAACCCAATAACTCTAAACCTCTACGTAATGCACAGAATTAAGCTTTTCCCTTCATACAAATTCATTCCAGAATTCAATCTATAAGAAGAAACAGAGGAAATTCAACTAGTTAGGTTTTGTAAATATTACATGACCTGGTTATTGATGAACAATTTGCTCAGAATTTCCTGCACAATGCTTTCACGACAAACACTCTTACCGTTCTTCCACGCTACCTGAATCTGTAACTTCCAGAGCAAAACTCTTTCTGCCGTTTGAAGAAGTAAAAGTGTCTATCGTTCTTTTCATGAGACCCCTAAATATCTCCAAAAAAATGTTTGCCCCCATCCATTGCCCTAAAACTAGGCTTATTTCCCAAACCGCCTAAAGAGGAGTCACGAGAATTTCTCTTCTCCGCCTCACACCATTTCCTTGTGGGTTTTCTTCTCAATGAAGACTCAAAATCATGCCAAAAGCCCTCTCCAATATTCAAAGCTTCTTATTTCGATACAAGCAAAGACCATTTATTTCAAATTGCCCAATAAAAATGTATCAAGGTTATGCGATTTTAATTGTTTTATATGCATAATGTTTTTTTTAATGCAAACTTCCTTTATTGCTCGATAAAAAATATATCATTCCCATAACGAAAATATGGATATCTCCATTTATTCTAAATGCTCGATAAAAGAAGCTTTATGTATTGCGCTAAGGAGGGGTGAAAGTCTTTGTTTAATACCCTTATTACTTTATGTCACATATACCTCTAGCGGCTAGAGGTTTTTTTTTTTAACCCCCCTCCTTCACACTTAACTTCATTGAAATTGCCAGATAGTTGGCATAGATATATATTTTTTTAAAAGAATTTTACTTAGCAAGAGTTTGCATAAAATATTTATATATTTATACATGTGAATCTATATACCTTACCCAGTCATGCCTATGGGAGCACGTATACTGTCGTGTATACGTATTCTCATATACATGTTATTGCATAATCTATATACATTGATAGATATACACAATAAAACACGAGCCCTTGCGAAATTTAATTAATAATTGATAAAATAATTAATTAATAATATTAATAACGAATTACCTCGAAAAACAATCAATAACCTAGAGTTGTGAACCCTAAAATCTTTGAACGGACCAGGTAGGGTTACCTGACACAACGACTGGCAAAATTACCAAGGTGGACATGACACTACTTGACTCAGGGTTAAGGTTTCAGATGGCTTAAGTTTTCCTTCTCTTTACCTCCCGACCTGATGATGCTTTCCCTCCCTTCGCATGAGGATGACGATCTCCTGCACACACTTGGCCAATTTAACCAGTTAGATCAAAATCTTGTCCTATTTTGACATTTCATAAATCATTGACAAAAGTAAAACATCATGTCATAATGTTAACTTATCAAGTCATCAATTTATCAATCATGATTCATTAAATCATCATTCTAAGCACAATTGTCATCATTCAAATATGCATGAACATCTAGGCACTTTCATTCAATTTAAACATGAAAAACTAGGGCAGATTCATTCAATTTAAACATGAGAAACTAGGGTACGTTAAACATCTTGCAAGTATAGCATAGATACATTAGGGCAAACATATATCATGGCGTAATCACAACATATTAACAACTAGGCCACAAGTGGGATGTAACATTCTTCATTTCCCACGACAATGTGTAGTCTTTTCAACTCTCCTAGTAATGTTTCTTTGCTGGCAAGATCAAGAAAACTGAAATCTCTCCATTTAGTTATTCTTTGGTCTATGGTCTTGAACTTCTAGCGGAAGAAATTTCAATGGCCTTCACAATCCTCAGAAGCTCAGATAACGGTTTATACCCATTCCAAGAATCTAATCAAAAGCCCTTTTTCTCCCGTTTCCAATCGTCCAAGAAATGTGATTTGTAACCAAGTCTCTACACTTAAACATAAAGTTCCATATGGCTGATCCGACTGGGGGATTAGCTATAGTTAAAATCCTCTCGTGCGTAGCATCGTCCAAATACTTTTTTCTCAACACCACTGCTCACAAAGCCTTTCGTTCTTTGTACATTCACCACATTATTTTTGCCCCAAGAGTTCGATCTGAATCATGATGTCTCTCATTTGCGCTCCACCTGTTTCCTTTGGATGTTTCACAACATCCCATGCCACCAACGAGATTTTATGTTTATCATTCGCTCCATCCCAAAGTAACTTTCACTGAAAACTAGTTATCTCTTGTGCCAATTTTTTGGTAATACCCATTGTTGATAGAAGGTAGATAGGAATAGTAGAAAGGATTGACTTTATCATGGTAAGCCTACCTGCAAGGGTTAGCCATCACCCCTTTAGTTCTCCGTCTTCTTGCCAAACTTCTCAATGGTCTCACTTCACAACTTATTCCTCACCGTTCCATTGAATAGAGGCACCCTAAGGTAAGTTGATGGGTTCTTTTGGATGGCAAAGACCAAGATATTGGCAATACGCCTTTGCATTAATGTCCCAATATTAAAAAAGAAAATGCTGGACTTTTCCACATTATTTGATTGACCTGAAACAGAGCAAGATGTGTCCAATAAATGCCTAATATTTGATGCTTCCATGATAGAGGCTGGGCCATATAACAACATGTCATCAGCGAAAAGATGATTTGAGAATGGTGGCATAGTTTGAATGACCTTAATTCCGTTCCAAATACTATTTTGTATCATGGCTTTGATCTTTCTGCTTAAGGAGTCTGCCATCTAAATAAATATTTAAGGGGGAAAGGGAATCCCCCTATATCTCAATGCTCTAAGACTTGAAAAAAACCACATGGAGGCCCATTTACCAGAATTGAATACTTGGGAGAGGATATACACCCCCATACCCAATCGATCCATTTTTTTAAAATAGAAATCGTACTTTTTCAAAATTAGCAGTAGAAATCTTTATTGTACATGATCATAAGCTTTGCACACATCTAGTTTAAGAATCATACCTTTGAGGTTACCTTTCTTGATTGAGTGCAGTACCTTGTGGGCAATTATTATACCATCAACAATATTTCTGTCTGGGACGAAACCACTTTGCTCCAACAAAATCAATTTGGGCAATATGATCTTCAATTTGTTTGTCATTACCTTTGACATTGTCTTGTATAGTGTGTTGTATAGAGAGATTGGTTGGAAATTCGCAAAGATTGCAACGTTCTACTTCTTCGGGATCAATGCAATATTGATGTTGTTCATCTCTTTCAAAATAACGCCTTTTTTCTTGGATTCCTCCACCACCCCAAGGATATTAGATGCCATGGAGTCCCATCATTTCTGAAACACTAGTGTCTTAAAATTGTCAGGTCTAGGGGCTTTGTCTAACCTGAGTTGGAAGTTGGCCAATTTAACATCTCCAAGTGTGGTAGCCGCGGTGAAAAATTGGTTTTCCTCTGTTACCGATTTTAAAACTGTCTGGGCATGAAGTATGTTTTGAATTGTAACAAAGGACAACCAATTGATCTGTTTTGAATTGTGAAAAAACTTGGTATTAAGATCACCTTCCTTCAATCATCTTGCGACTTGGACTTCCGATAACATTCTTTGCTTGCCAAGAATTTGTCGTATTTAGAGAGAAGTTCCCTTTCCTTCAGAAATTTAGTTTTTGACATTCCGTTTTTTATGACAAATCGACTCAATAGATCCATTTTCCCTTAAGTCCTTATCTTTTCTTTAAAAATGTTTTTGAAGACGTTCTTATTACAATCCTTGAGTTCTTCTTTCAATGTTTGAAGTCTTTTGCAAAAAATAAACTTTTTTGTCCCCTTGATATGCCTTGATTCTGTCCACCAATCCTTCATGGTATCAATCAATCTCGGGCATTGAAACCACATTTTTTCAATTTGAATTGGCTCTTGACAGTGTGAGACGCTTCTATTAAATTCAGCTCTACAGGAAAATGATAAAGAAATGGGATTGATTTTATGATAGTTCTTGGCTGAATGTTGGTACTAGCCCCAAATATCCCATATGATGAACTGATCAAGTCCCTTTGCGATGTTGGAGTGACCTCTTCTCCTATTCGTCCATGTATATTTCCCAATGGCAGACCATTTTTACTTACAAATTTTGCGAAGTCAGATTGCACTTGTCCCATATGCCCTAGTCCGCCACGTTTATCACTTGGATGGAGGACAACATTGAATTCTCCACCCAAAACAACTTTCTCATCGTGTCCATGTAGGTCACTATGGATTTTCTCCCACAATTCCGCTTTCTTCCTAGTTTAAACCGGTCCATAGATGTTGTACAAAATGAATTGTAGGTCCTACACCAAACTAGTCACCTCCACTTTCATCCAACTCTGTTTGATGTGAAGCAAATTGGCCTTGACTTTATTCGTTTTCCACATTATACATAGACTGCCTTAAGCACCAATAGCACTCGAGGTAGTCCCATCCCGGCCACTATAATATTTCACGAATTTTTCTGCTTCATCCTTAGACAACTTTGTTTCATGTAACAACACAACTTCGATCAATAGATTCATGTGCCACTTAACAGGGTTGCTAAGATCCCTAACATTCCATGTGAGGACTCTCATTGTTCCCCAAGGGAGTGGTCTCCTCCCTTGGACCTAGTCATGTAAGTTCAGGTAAGTTCTAATTGATTTTTGCTTTGGTAGCAATCCATCCTCTACTCGCTTTACTATTTGTCTTTCTCTTGGTTCTTCTGTCTTATAGATGTCGTCTTTTGTGTGCTCGCCAATGTTTGGCTTATAGTTTCTATCTTCTATGGTATCCAATTCATCACCAATCTCCTGTCGAGATATGGGGATTGGGTTATCAACCAGAGTCGCACCATCATCCTTATTTTGTTGTGTTTGTGCCTCCGTACTTTGGATTGGATTGTTGATGTCAACAATTAATTGCGATCTTTTACCTTGCTCGCATTCGTGGCTATTTATCATCCCTATTAGAGACATGTTTGGTTTCGTTATCCCCTTATCAATTTTTTGTGAAGAAGGTGTTGGGGGATCCGTTTGATATCCTTCCTCTAGGGTATGGCCATTTACTTCATTAGATTTCGGTATCCATTCGTTTTTTGATGGAATTCTACAATTTTTGACACTTTGATTTCTCCTCAGACACCTGGTACGATAAAACTTTTCGTCTTCCACATCAATTTTTTGTGTCCAATTTTTGATTGATGTCTTCAAATTTAATGTTGCTGGAAGGGGGGAGATATTCAGTATTTTGATACGCGCGTTTAGGATTTGATCATCATCCCCCATGTCTATTGCTAGAATTTGCCCTATATTGTCTCCGATCCTTTGTAAGCAGTCTTCACTCCAATATTCAAAGGGGAGATTATAGAGAGGTAACCACAAGGGCTTTTCCGTTGGGCAAGGAATGGTTGGGTCGAAATTTGGAACCGATTTTTGTGTATAGACAGTGTTCTCCACATTGCCATGGGCCGTTAGCCAAAATATCATTCCTATCTTCTTCATTGTCAAATTCAATTGTAAAAACTGTCTGGGCATGAAGTATGTTTCTTTTGCATTATGCCAATTCTCCATTATCCACACCTTGATTTCATCCCGACTGAGTTTTTTACCCATTATTTGCCCGATAATAGTCATGTGTTGTTTATAAGCACAAATATCTCTATCCACAATATCCGAGACATCAATTTCACCCACCATGCTTTGTGATTCCTTCTCTCTAGGGTGTGCAGTCTGATTGAGGGTTTCAAATTTTTGTTTTGCTCTGTTCTGCCTATGTGCCATTAATTATCAATTCTTTGTATTATGATATTGTAATTAATATTAAATTATTATTAAGATATGATTGTATTATTATGTTTTAATATATTCTTGCTATTATATTTTTATATTTCCATTAAACCCTCTACTAAGCAAATTTTTTTTTATTACCAAATTATTATTATTATATTTCTATTAAACTCTTGACTAAAGCAAAAAAATCTATTAAGACTACATTATTCTTATTCTTATAATATCATATCAGTATAGATCTATTTTATATTCCTTTATGATGTGTGATTGTAAACTGTTCCTTTATGATTCAAGTAAATTTTCCTTGATTTTGTGCATAAGTGGATGATGGACTTAAAAACATTGGACTTTGAGTTGAGTATTTGAGAGATTATAGGTGCAAGTTTCAATGAAAGATCAAAGCACAAGGCACATTCCCTTTAAATGAGACAGTTGCGGTTGAAATCTATTTGGATTGTTAAAGAGAAAATATACGAGCCCCGATTCGGCAGGGATTAAGATAAGCCCACAAGACTGGTGCATGAATTTTTTCAAGGCATGTATTAGTTTTCTTGAAACCTATTTAACATGCACGAAATGCTAGACTATATGTTTAAATCATTCATGTACTGGTATTGTACTCCTTGCAGGCCTTCTGAACCTTCATGTAAATGACGAGCCTAAATGGAATGTAGTTCCTTAAAAATTGTAGGGCATGCATTTAAGCAGCGAATTTCACCAATTAACAAAGCATTAAGAAATTTTAATATAACCAAAACAATCTTTAATTTTGATATTTCTGATAGGAACCATTCTGCTTTTGGTTCCACGTCTATATACTGTTATGTATATTCTTCTGCTTCCCACTTGATTATACAATTGTCACTACCCTATACACTTGTCTTTAAGACTTGGTGGTCAGTGTTAAATTGAAGCTCCAAATCATCACAGTTTATTAGCATATGAAAAGGAAATTTGTCCCAACTTAACCTTGATAATCTAAACAACCACCTTGGTATTATTGTTGACAATTAAAATGCTAATTCTTTTGAATATTCAGGATCACAAGAATTCCAAGAAAACAAACCTCTTTAGTTGATAACAGGCCAATGGAATTTCTTTTCAGTTTGGTCTGGCTTTCTATATTTATTTTTGGCAAGCTATAAGGTTCAGACATGTTAAAAAAGTCAGATAAAAGCCTTAGTAGTTATGATATTGTCTACTATTTCCTCACTAAATTGTGTCGTTGGATTTAATATACATGGAAATCATTATTACAAGCCTAAGGTAAATGACAGTAGTGTGGAATACTGAGAAAAAAACAGTACATCTCTTAACCATTCCATGTTAATGACCTTAACATGGAATGATACTAAAGAACATGCCTCTATGTTATTGTCCCTAACATCTACCTGCCATTTGCCTCAGCAACCTGATGAAATATGACAAATCTTTGATGCTGAACCACGTCCCAGCAGCTAGCATGCAGTTCTACACTAAAAATCAATGAAAAACCCAATTAAATGGTGATTTAGAGTGGTTAGGGTGTCATGCAGGTTGATGGATAGTAAATGCTATTTTCTTGCAATTTTTTTCTCAATTTTATTTTGCAATTCTAAACCTTTAAAAATTGTTGAACATCATTGAAAATAACAGCTGGTTAAATCATTTCGGCTGGAGATATTTTAAATATCATGAAAATTGGGATTTTGTGAGGATTTATGCTTCTCTGGATATGAGATCTGCTTCCGTGAAGCTCAAACAGATTGCAAACTGACCACTGTTTCACTTGATTTGCAATTGTGGTGGAATTGAGCTGTGCTTGCAAAATTGTTCTTCTCTGTGTAGAATGATCTAGGAAATTCTGCCCCATGGAGATCTATTTACCTCACCTTGTGATACCTGAATCTTCAAGAGAAGTGGTGGTAATAGACACTGTTGAGGAGTTTTCTAGGTGAGCATCTTTACCTTGGGTCAAACTCTAGGATCTGTTTTAATTTGTTTTGAAGTTTGAAACAAGGATCAAAGACCGCAAACAACCATGTGAGGTGACTAATCTGTTTCTACTGGAGATGCTGATGTAAGCTGAGGATGCAGTTAGTCCTGTATGCTTGAATGATAATGCTATTTGTTGTTTGGACGACTGATCAGTTGGGTTAGCCCTTCAACTTCTTATTATCCAATTTCAGTTATTACATAATGGCTAGTAGGAAGGGGTCAGCATGGGCTCAATTTAAAATTTGAATTTTAAAAGTGGACGGGTCAATTTCATGTCATGGAATTGAACCAGGCAGGTGAATCAAAAAAGTGAGGATCGGGACCAGTCACTAGGGATGGGTGTGGATGAAGCTAAGTTAGGTCACAGAATTTGCCAACTCTTTTGTGGAAATAGTCTACTTTGCATTAGTGATTCTGTAAAGTACAACACAGTCAAAGTGAGCCCAAACTGATGGGAAAAGTGCTGGGTACGCCAATTTTCACCATTACAATTATAATATGTTTCTTGATCTAATATTATGGCTGTTTTTTGCACGAAGTACCTCTAATGGCTTGCTTTGTATATTGATTTACAATTGTAATATATATTTTTTTTGATTTCCCCCAAAAAACCTAGTGGCATTTGACAATGGAGATTAACGTGTATGAGAACAACCCCACTTGTGGAAATCCTGAAGTGGATTGTTATTCTATTTACCTTGTGGAAGCTCACAAGTGTAGTGTTATTATATTTACCTGGCATATTAACTTGTTGATGCCCACAAGTGGATTGTATTTCTATTTACCTTGTATATTGTTCAAAACTTGTATTTGTTGTGTTAAACTTCCCGAGACTTCCTGATCAAGCTCTTTAATAAATTCAAAAATGCTTATTCATCCACACCAAGAGTACCTATTTTAATGTTTGAGTCCTTTGTTTGCGTGGTATATATGCAGCTGTAAGTTCTCTGTTTTGCTTTGTATGTATGATGTTTTTGAGTCTGTCATGTGATTCCTTCTGGTATATGCTATTTCTTATCTTGTTGTACAACCCCTTTTTCTAAGCATTTTGATGATTTATGTCGAGGTGAATTAAGGTACCAGTCACTAGCAAATCAAATGGCTGTCTTTCAATGTCACTACTGTTCTGTGCTTCTGGAATATCATAGCTGTACTGTTTTATAATGTTGCTTTTTCTCTTTCCATGTATCATTTAAATATCTTTAAGAGTGACCTTTCTTTCCTTTCTTTTGTTCTTCTCTTGCAGATTTTACATGCAGGAGAAGGCAATAAAAATGCAGCTAAGGCACTCATTGCTGCAGAGTATGCTGGTGTAAAAATCAGCCGAGCACCAAATTTTGAGATGGGTGTAACAAATAAAACCCCAGAATTTCTCAAAATGAATCCTATTGGCAAGGTATGCTGTGCTACAATAATTATATTGTTACTCAATGCTTTTTAGGACAATGATTGTGGTCCATTTGGTCATTTCTTTTCTTTTAATATTCGTTCAGATGAATATGTTGGTTAATCTCATATAACAGATTCCTGTTCTGGAGACACCTGATGGGCCTGTTTTTGAGAGTAATGCCATTGCACGTTATGGTGAGAACAATTTACCTTAGATTTACTGAATGTTTTCTGTAGAGCAAGTGGGCTTTTAAAATGAATGTTACTGATTCTTGCATTTTTTGTCCAGTTGCACGATTGAAAGGTGATAACTCCCTATTTGGGTTTTCTTTAATTGATTATGTAAGTGCCTGGTGCAAATATTTTATTATTTTCCCATCCTGAATATGGATATGAAAATTCACAAGCCAATGTGTGAAGATGAGTCTTATTTATGAGTATTGAATGTACTGGATCATTTCAGGGTCATGTTGAACAGTGGATTGATTTTTCTTTTTCGGAGATTGATATAAATATCTCACGATGGTACCTTCCTCGAATTGGATATGGAGTTTATCTTCCCCCAGTAAGTTCCTTTTCTGTTGATAATGTACCAAATCTATTGGTGCAAATGGTCAAAGCTGTCATTAAATTATATATTGCTTGCTGTTGCAGGCAGAAGAAGCTACAATTGCTGGGCTCAAGAGAGGTTTAGGTGCATTGAATACTTACCTTGCTACAAACA
This sequence comes from Cryptomeria japonica, assembly GCF_030272615.1. Classification (NCBI taxonomy): domain Eukaryota; kingdom Viridiplantae; phylum Streptophyta; class Pinopsida; order Cupressales; family Cupressaceae; genus Cryptomeria; species Cryptomeria japonica. The sequence continues at coordinate 541,477,273 of NC_081410.1, forward strand.
CCTACCTTGTTGGACATTTCATAACCCTGGCAGACATTGTTATGACTTGCAACTTGTACCTTGGTTTCATTCGTTGTATGACCAAGGATTTCACTAAAGAGTTTCCTCACGTTGAAAGGTATTTTTGGACCATGGTCAATCAGCCAAATGTCAAGAAGATTTTGGGTGAAGTTAAACAAGCAGATGCTGTTCCTCCAGTTGCACAAACAAATAAAAAAGTCAGTCAGCCTAAAGAGCAGAAGCAAAAGCCTAAGGAAGCGCCCAAAAAGGAACCTGCAAAGCCCAAGGTCGAAGATCCTCCAACTGGGGAGGAGGAGGAGGAGGCACCAAAGCCAAAGCCCAAAAATTCTCTTGATCTTTTACCACCCAGTAAAATGATTCTTGATGAATGGAAGAGGCTTTACTCAAACACAAAGACCAACTTTCGGGAGGTTGCTATTAAAGGTAGGTTAACATCATATTGAGCTCAAATGGTTCAGTTTGTAACGCTGTAGATTGAATGATTGTGTTTACATTGCTTTCCAAATCCTATTTATATAGGTCCATATTAAGTTAATGTATGTCAAATAGCACTTCATAATTTTATCCTTTTTGGCATATCTGCACAGGTTTTTGGGATATGTATGATCCAGAAGGATATTCCTTGTGGTTCTGTGAATACAAATACAACGAAGAGAATACTGTTTCCTATGTTACACTGAACAAAGTTACAGGCTTCTTGCAACGGATGGATCTGGCACGCAAGTATGCATTTGGGAAGATGCTCATCATTGGTCAAGAACCTCCTTTCAAAGTCAAGGGGTTATGGCTCTTGCGTGGGCAGGAGATCCCGCAATTTGTTATAGATGAGTGCTATGATATGGAGCTATATGACTGGACTAAGGTGGACATTAGTGATGAGGTACAGAAAGAACGAGTTAATGCCATGATTGAAGATCAAGAACCCTTTGAGGGTGAGCCTCTGTTGGATGCCAAATGTTTCAAGTGATCCAATATTTTGGTTTCGGAGGTTTGGGCTTGTGTTACAGTAGTAATATAATTTTCTGAATTTTTGGTACAATTTAAACATACCAAACTTCAAGGCAATTTTTTTAATGATGAGTTGCCTTTCAGAGTTCGGAGAGAGATTTAAGTGTAATGACTAGATTGATTTCGACAGATTGAATTAATTATCTGAATTGCCGTTGCTACTATTTAAAGATGATTAACTTCTGGTGGGTCTTATGGACAAAGGAATCTCCTGCTTGAAATCTGTGCCGATTGCCTGTTAATTTTGCTTAGGAACTTAATGCAGATGAAGTTCTATCTGGTGCAAATGATCAGTTTTGACGCTACAATTTGGAATTATCTTTTGATTTCTGACTAACAATTAAAGTGTTTTGAGGTCTATTATTGATTGTTAGTGCCCTGAGTGTATTGATTACCTACTTTCTTGATCAAGAACATATATTCTGGCTCGTGTCTTAGTTGGCCATCCGATTTGAACTGATACAGCATATCGATGGCCTTGAAAATTAGCTTATGAATTTGATTTGATCCTATTATCTAGTGTCCATTAACTGCCAAGGTAAATATGCAGTTACGTGAATATTTGCATCCGCTGGCAGGGTCTGTAAATATGAGCTTTATATTTTGTCACTATATGTGGATTAGTACATAATTTTAGATACACGAGTGTGATTCATTCATTTTATGCCTTGTAGTTTTTGATTGTGATATCAGATGGGTTGCTTAATGAATTTACCACGGACCTGTGAGGCTGTATGACTAAATTGATGAAAATAGGGATGGGGTTTGGGAGGAAATATTGATCTAAACACGAGGAGACTGATTTTTTTTCAAATGATTAAAGCTAGCTCGTTTGCTTGTTAAATAGGGATGCCAACTGATTCTGTTGTGATTTTTTAAATAGTGCCTAAGAACTTGAGTTTTTTCCCCCTATATGAACGAATAAGGTTGGAATAATAGATGAAAGTTGACTATAACAAAGGGACAAAAAAAGGTTCTTTCGAAAGCAATTTCATCGATTATATTAGGATAATCAGCAGTTTTAAGCCTACTTAAACTTGTATTTATTGACTTAAATGGGAAGATTGTAATTAAGTCATAAGTTTAAGAAAGATAAGTCACTCTAAGAAAATTAATTAACAGAATGATGATATATTCAATAGAAGTAGAAATTACAAACCACAAGGAGTTTGGAGTCTAAAGGAGAAAGACGCCTTCTAGGACGTCAATTCATCGTGCAGACAGTAGGAACTTGGAGTCGAAATGAGGAAGCCATTGTTCAGAATGTGAGTGCTTTGCATGGATGTACGTGCTTTGCGCTGTTGTCTGTACAATCAGAATACAAAAGCTTTCAAAAATTGTGAAAATTTTGATTTAGTTGCTGCTGACTAGTTTGCAAACTCAAATGATCGCTCCATGAAGAGGTTTGGAGATGTTGATGTCCACCAAATATGGGTAAAGTTGGAGTGGCTAATATTATATGTAGTTGAGTCCACCTTCAATAACATTTGCAATACCCTCAAAGCAAGTATCTTCCTAGAAATGAATAGGGAGGTAAGGCAACTCTACCAAACATGCATGATGATGCCCTCCTAAATGACACAATGTTTTTTTATGATCAAACAACACAAAACACACAAGACGTTAGAGTTAGTCAATCAAAAACTAAAACATATGAAGGCATTCCAAGAGAGACACTAAAAACATGCTAATGAATCTAACTAAAAAAAGTAAAGACAATGAGACATCTCCAACTATCTCTTAGCATGAGATTAGCTCTTTCTCCCTTGTTCCTCTCCTCTCCAAGTTCCAAAATAGTGTAGCTCTCAGCAGCTTTTTGCACTATGGATGCTTATGGAGGATTGAGATTGTAATATAGCTCTAAATGTGAAATAAAAAGCTAATGCTAATGCTAAAATGATATATTTTAACCAAAAGACAAAAGATTAGATTGTTTATGCTAAAATGCTCTCTAAAATGTTTATAGCTTAGATGCACACAAGTTTCAGGATCTGGATTATGAAGGAATGGGCTCTATTTATAGGAAAAATGGAGCAATGGATGGCCAGGATTGAAAGGTTTAATCAAGGGTCAAGCTTGAAAGTTGGGGATCCATGTGCACAATTGGCACCAATAAAATAGTGACAAGTGTCAACACAGGATTGGGTTGAGAGAAGAGGTTGGAGGCATTGAAGGCCTGAGAAGACCTCATGGTTATCTAAAGGCTAAGGGTCAAGTCTAAGTTAGGATTACCCACTGGATTAGGAGTTAATCCAAGGATAAACCTTTGTGCAAATGATTAAGAGATAATCATGGTCAAAACATTAATGACCTGATGAGACCCTTGGGTTGAGTAGAGGTTGAGTCAAAACAAATGTTTTAACCATGTGGAAGGGTTTGAGTTAACCATTAATGGTTATTGGAGACTTTGGGGATTAAGTGGTTGAAAGTTGGAAGCCTTTAATGGTTTTCAAAGACTTTGGGGTTTTTGGTGGTTGAAGGTTGAAAACCTTCAATGGTTATTTAAAAGAGGAAAAGGGGGATTTAATTAAATAAATTGATTTTATTTAATTAATTGATTTGTATTTGGTTTAATGAATTAATTAAAATAAATTGAATAATTTATTTAATTAATAGAAGAATGTTTGGAGACGAATTAATTAAATATTAATTTAATTAATTGATGGTTAGTGGATTTTTAATCAAATAAATACGAAATATTCATTTAATTAAAATGGACAGATTTAGGTGACTACATTTGCCCCTCTTTGAGACGGTGCAGTTTATCGCATCGTTTCAAAGAAAGAAAAATTGGTGTGAAGAAATGCCCCATAAAATGTAAATTTAATGGGTGGTATGCCCCCTCGAGAGATAGGCCGAAAAATTTCGAAAAATCGGGCGATCTCTCGAAAAAGAATGAAAATTGGCAGGGTGATAGAAGAGAAGAAGTTAGGTATACTGGTGAAAAATAGAAGAAATCGGGAGAAACAGGGAGAAATGGGAGGCTCGGGAAGTTCACGGGGACCACGGCGATGAGCGGGGCGAAGTTACGGTGACGGCAGGGGGTATAAATGGGGTGAAAGGGGTGAAGATAGGATCATTTGTGACCGCGACTAGTTGAAAACGAAAGCTCTGATAGCGACATTTGGAGGAGCAAGAAGGAGCTACGATGCCGTTTTCGATCACTGAGCACCGATTTGAGCGAGTGCGACGATTCCAGCGCCCAGCTGACTATGGACCAGCAGTACGCAAATTCGAAAACTTTCTTTTCATGCATTTTTAATATGTTTTTAGCTGAGTCCAAGTCAAGTCGGAGCAAGAGCGCTGGAACTATGGTTTTAGCGCTTTTGCTCCATGAATTAGCGCTATTGTGCCGCAATAGCGCTTTTGTAAGCTAGTTTGAGCGCTTTTGCTATTAATTAGCGCTTTTGCAGGGGAGTTTGAGCGCTTTTGATAAATTAGCACTATTGTAGGGTTAATTGAGCGCTATTGTATGGCAGTTTTAACGCTTTTGGTTTTGTAGCGCTATTGTAGAGCTTTTTGAGCGCTATTGATGTGGTTGTAGCGCTATTGTGTATATTTAGCGCTATTGTAGATAAAATAGCGCTTTTGCCTTAGGATAACGAGATGCCCCAGTTTTGGACAAAATAAATCTCTTGATGCCTAACGATTGATGGATGGCGAGGTGAAGTGGGAGTTGTTTTGAACCATAGCAGCCCGATGAGACTTAGGTCATTTGTTAGGATAAATGCATGTTGAAGTCTAGGCGGCCATGATTGCTTACCTGTTGAGACCCGAAGATACTTGATCAAAGTATCTGATGATACTCTAGGTTTAAACTTAAGAAAGTTTGATAACAAAACAACTGATGGTGGTTGGATGAATGTCTATGTGCAGAGGATCTGCGCGTGTTGCAGTTACGTGAGCGCCACCCCGCGACACAGGGATTGCGAGATCGGTTGACACAGATAGAGATAGACTGTATTGCAGCTACTGGCCTCTACGAGGTGATGCATATGCCCGTGATTCGGATGAATCACGACCTGATCACAGCATTGGCAGAGCGATGTCACAATGAGACATGCACGTTCCATCTAGCTCAGGGCGAGATGACGGTGACTTTAGAGGACGTGTGGCGTATCCTTCGGATTCCGATTCGGGGGCAGCTGGTGACATATGATAGATCCTGGGGGACGGTGTCTTGTCAGCGGATATTTGATGAGGATGTATACATTGATGATGGCTCGATCGCATGGGAGGATATAGCGGCACTATATGAGCCCCTTCCAGCAGTATTGTCAGGGATCGTCGGAGGACTTCTGTGTCCTGACAGGCGGTCACATGGATTGGCGGTGGGATGGGGACAGGTGATAGAGATGATGGTGACGGAGGGGACCCGATATGCCTGGGGGCCGTGCGTGCTAGCGCACATGTATCAGGAGCTACACGAGGTAGTGTACCGGGGGAGAGGCTCTCTAGCAGTGGGCATGACGTTGTTACATGTGTGGGCATGGGAGCACTTACCAGTGACTTGACCAGTGAGTCTGAGATTCCGAGCCGTGGACCAACCCTATATGTTTATGTATAGTGGTATGATGAGCCAACCCCACTTGGGGAAGCTAGAGTGGTGGCAGCGGGCATTAGATGATTTGGATGCAGTGATCTGGCGGCCATACTTAGAGTGTGAGCCATGGGAGGATGATGCGGAGGCACTACCTTATGTCTTCATGACCCGATTCCTCATTGGGAGGACCTCTTATCATGTGGAGAGACAGGTGCCAGGACGGGTGATGAGGCAGTTTGGACGGCAGCAGGGACTGCCTAGCGGATCAGGGGAGTATGCACGAGTGATTCGAGAGCGGTATGCATGGGGTCCAGTGCTACCGTATGATCAGGCACTGGCAGAGTTTCGGACACTGCAGGCGAGGCCATGGGACTTACGACCGAGGGTCGTTGATGCAGGGGTTACAGTAGAGTATACACAGTATCGGGCGGCGCACCCGATTCTACGGATATCAGACCCAGTGGAGCCGATCCCAGCATTTGAGGATGAGAGGGGACGGGGACGAGGATGGAGAGTAGGAGGTCGAGGAGGAGGAGGAGGAGGAGGTGGAGATGGAGGTGGTGGAGGAGATGGAGGTGGAGGAGGTGGAGGAGGAGGTGGAGGAGATGGAGGAGGAGGTGGAGGAGGTTTGGGGATGCCGAGGCAGCGGAGAGGGAGAGGTGGACTACCTCTGCAGATATCACAGGGACCTTTGATGCAGGGAGGAGTGTAGCTGAGTGGGAGGGGGATGGAGAGAGAGATCCCGATGGATACAGGTGCAGGGGAGGGACCTAGTGGTGGGGGTGATACAGGTGCAGCAGCCATGGATATGGGGGAGGGAGTTACTGGGGATCTGCGGGAGCATATGATAGGTTATTTGCAGACCCGGGTGGAGAGATTAGAGGCGGAGGTAGCAGCTAGGGATGTGCAGCTATTTGCACGCGAGTCGGAGCTGACAGTGGTGCTGCGGGAGAGAGATACTGCAGTGGAGAGATTGGCGGAGCTGCAGGAGAGAGTCTGAGCAGGAGCACAGGGTCCGTCAGGGGAGACTATGAGGCAGTTTGGGCGAGTGCAGGCTGAGATAGAGTATTGGCGAGGTTTATATGAGCAGGTTGTGCCATTCAGTCAGCGAGCTCTCAGTTATACCCAGATGCGGCAGACGAGATCCGAGCGATCACAGAGGATGCAGAGCAGTGGGGGAGTGATGGGTCCTTTGAGGCGGGATAGATCAGGAGATGCAGGAGGGAGTGGGGGTTCGATGAGGCCTCCACAGAGAGATGGATCAGGTGGTGCTGGTACCAGCGGTGGAGTAGGTAGGGGTGGGGCAGGGACAACATCTGGCCAGAGCGGCATTTGAGAGAGCATTTTTGCATATATGTATTATATCTTTGTCTACTTTTTGGACTGTATCTTGGATGGCTCTTGGTAGCCGATTTTGTAGACTTCATTGTACTCTGATATATGAGTTGATATATATGAGGAGATCCCATATTTGTGATGATTATGCATGTGATGATGTATGGATGTTTATGCATGATGATGATTTATTTCTTAGATGGATATGTGTACATGTATGCATTTGATGAGATGTTTCTTTTATGCATGTTTTTATGATGAGTTATGATGTGAGATACTGACATATGAATGCAGGTTGAGATGTTTATGATGTATGTTTTTATGATGAGTTATGATGTAATGCTTTATGTACGGAATGCCATGATGATGATGTATGCTTATGATGATGTATGAACAGGATTTATAGTGTTTCCTATTGCTATGCAATGATAAGATGATTTATATGATGATGTTAATGTAATGGTTTAGATGAATGATGTTATGTATGAATATGCATCTAGATGTGTTTTAGATGAATGTAATATGGAGAAACAAAATGTAAAGTACAAATGTGTATATGATGATGTGGTAAATGAATGTAAATGGATAAACAAATGTAAAGTACAAGTGTTTATATGATAATGTGTTTTAAATGCATGCATACGTAAAATGGATATATGAAATGGTATGAACCAATGTTTTGTAAACAAATGGTCTTATGAAAAATGCGTTAAATATGTTTGTAAGTACAAATGATAATGGGATGATACAATAACTAATGGGTATAATATCTGCACCTTAATGTAATGATAATGAATGCAAGGTGAATGAAGCTTACGATGAGCATAATAAAATACTTAGTAATGAATGAATGCACCTTTTACTATAAAGAAATGTATGCAGATGATAAATGAAGACAATAAAATGATAATGGATAATTAATATGAAATGAATGTTTATTAAATGATTTAATACAATCAAAGACAATTGAATCCCATGAATGGATTTAATTATTTATGATTGATGCAATGATGCAAATGATTTTAATGAAAACTAAATGTCAACAATGAACTATATACAATGTTTAAGTTTTTAACATGACATGAATGGACGTAATGCAAGATGCACCTAAATGTAATGATGATATGATCATGAAGAATGCAAGATCTTGTAAGACTTTGCATGATGCATTGATGATGTATCAGAATACTCGGTCGTGATTTGTATCCAAGACTAGCTTTTAGGTATTTTTGCATGTAAATGCTACATATGAATGAATGGATGGGTGATATGCAACGGAATGCAATATATAAACAGATGAGGTGAAATGACGATCCATAGTGCTCTATTTTCATCATTGAGCTTTAAAATGTTGGAAGAGAATACAAGCATCTTGACACAATGATTCAAGATGACCTGAGTATTTCTTTCATGGATTTTAATATAGCAAGTCAATACAAACGACTTGATATAAGGGTCAAGTCGACCAGAGTATTGCTTGCGGAATAGACAAGGATTATCTCTTTTCGTGCATGACTTGGATCGTCCTCCTTGATCTTAGGCTGATCAGATCCTGAGACAAGTACATACCGTACTAAGAAAATAAAACCTTTATCCAATTTGGAGGAAGAGGAACCAAAGAATGAGCATTGTACCTGCAAACAAACAGTATATATACATAAAGAATAAAGAATAAGGATCCTTGGTAATGGTTCATGTCCATATGGTCGAGATATACGCTGTAGTCAGCAAGCCGTAGTGATCTATGACTGCATTTTGCATAAGATCACGTAGCTTGGTGAACTTCCCACGTAGACACCATTAGTACATGCCCCAGAACTTCATCGGAAATAATGCGCAAATGATACAAAACAATGCTGAAAGATCCCGATACTGATAAACAAACGATTGTACTCACAAATCAACCAAGTATTTGATAGCCTAACAGAATTTTCTTGTCAAAGAAAATGTCATCTTGTCTTTGTTTTGGATAAGGAAGGATGCATCCTTGTTTTAAAGACAGGTTTGGATTGTTGATGTTGATTGTGTGGTTGATTGGTAAATGGTCATTATGTGAGTACTGTATCAATGTTTATTTTGTATCTGATCGGATAAATATGTACAAGGTGTTGCCATGTTTTTGTGTGATTTTTGATGGGTTTTCCGATGTTTTTTGGATTTTGTGAAACAATTTTGAATGTTTTTGGTATTTTGAGAGTCATTTTTGAATGTTTTTTTGATATTTTCTGATGATTGCCTGAATGAAGAGCATAATGATATACAAGATAATGTAGAATCCACTTCCATCACTAGGGTAAGGGTATTGCCCCCAGTTTGTAGACCTGACTATGAAAAGGTGGGATGCTAGACGCATGGAGTACTATCTTAATTGCAGATCAAATAACAAGCCATGGTTGGGATGGATGGATGTGTGTGTGCATGAATATGATCGCAACGAGTCTGAAAGATACTGGAGCCATTGCCTTTACGAGTGGCGCCTGTTTGCCAGGTTTTCGCCATCGCACTTACCCAAGGTGCCACTGGAGTGGTTTGTTCACCGTTTGGATGCATGATTTTTCTTTACTTTTTTTGAATGTTTTGGTATTTTCTTTAGGACATTTTTTGAATGTTTTTGGTATTTTTCTGATATGTAGGGGAGCTTGATGCTCTGTACACCTTAGGTATAAAACCGTTTGAGGTGCATGCTATTGATTGGATCTGCGAGTGGTTCTCCATTTGATGTAGCCAACTGATATGCCCCGGACCCGAATACAACAATGACAACATATGGGCCGAGCCAATTTGATTCAAACTTGCCTTGATGTTCTCTGTTTGGTTGGTTGCGAGGATTCTCTCGAAGAACAAGATCACCTACCTCAAATGTACGAGATCTAACTCGGTGATTGTAGCTTCTACTCATGCGCTGCTGATAGGCTTTGAGATGATTGTATGCAGCTTGTCGCTTCTCATCAAGTAACTCCAAGTCCTGAAGACAGGATACTCTGTATGCTTCATCATCGATGAGATTATGCAAGGAAACTCGTAATGATGGTATCTCAACCTCAATAGGCAAGATAGCTTCAGCACCATAGACCAATGAATAAGGAGTTGCACCTGTAGGGGTTCAAATGCTAGTTCGATATGCCCATAGCGTTGGATTCAATTGAACATGCCAATCACGACCGACATCATTGACTGTCTTCTTTAGGATCCTCAATATGTTTTTATTGGATGCTTCGGCCTGACCATTGCCTTGTGGGTAATAGGGAGTGGAAAAGCGGTGTTGGATATGAAATTTCTCACAAAGTTCACGGACATCCTAATTTTTAAAAGGAAGACCGTTATCTGTGACGATGGACATGGGTACACCATACCGGTAGATGATGTAATTGAGGATGAATGAGGCGATCTGCTTGCCGGTGACTTGGGTAAGTGGAACAGCTTCGATCCACTTTGTGAAATATTCGGTAGCGGTAATAATGAATTTATGGCCATTGGATGAAGATGGATGAATCTTACCCACAAGGTCAAGGCCCCATTGACAAAAAGGCCATGGTGTTGTGATTGGTTGCAGTTCCTGTGCTGGTGCATGTATCAGGTCACCGTGAACTTGACATTTCTTGCATTTCCTGACAAAGTAGTAGGAATCCTTTTCCATAGATGGCCAATAGTATCCAGCTCGCATGAGTTTCTTGGCTAGTGATGGACCACTTGAGTGAGTCCCGCAAATTCCTTCATGTACCTCTTCCAAAGCCTTTGTTATCTCATCTTGTTCCAGACACCGAAGGAGAGTACCATCAAGACTACGTCGGTATAGGGTTTCGACAATAATGCTATATCGAGCAGTTTGGCGAATGAAGGTTTTTCGTTGGTTATTTGATTGGTTGGGAGGAAGGGTGTGATCGCGGAGATAGGTGTAGAACTCACCGTACCATGGGGATTCAGAACCGACAAGGCGACATATCATTTCGGATTCGGGGATATCATAAGCAGGAATCCAAAGCTGTTCTACCAAGAACTCGTAGCGTGTTGAATTTTGTGGAAGATCTAGGAGAGATGCGATGGTAGCCATGGCGTCAGCAGCTCGATTCTGATCTCTTGGTATCTGCTCAAAAGTGATAGTAGTGAATGATGTCTTTAGACTGTCCACCATTTGTTTGTATGGCATGAGTTTATCATCCTTGGTCTGATACTCATCTGTTGCTTGTCGAATGACCAGTTGTGAGTCGCCATATACTTGTAGTTCTTGTAATTTCCATTGTATGGCTAATCTGAGTCCTGTGATCAAAGCCTCATACTCTGCTATGTTGTTTGTGCATGGAAATGTGAGCCTGTAAGACTTCGGGATGCTATCACCTTGAGGTGTGATAAACAGAATGCCTACCCTCGAGCCATGCCTAGTGTATGAACCATCAAAATATAGTTTCCATGGCTGTGCTTCTGTGATCATGAATATCTCTTCATCTGGAAAATTGGAAATGAGAGGATGATCGCCTATGAGTGGTGCATCCGCCAATTGATCTGCAATAACTTGCCCTTTGATAGCCTTACGGTCCACATACTCAATGTCAAATTCACTTAGAATCATCACCCATTTGGCCAAGCGACCTGTCAATGCTGCTTTGCTGAGTAAGTACTTGAGTGGATCAATCTTTGCGATGAGTTGTACCTTGTGTGTTAATAGATAGTGCCGCAATTTAGTGGCTGCTAAGATTACTGCTAGGCAAGCTCGCTCAATAGGTGTGTAATTGAGTTCATAGCCAACCAGTGTGCGAGAGATGTAGTATATAGCACACTCTTGACCTTCTTCATTATGTTGTGCCAGTAGCACACCCAGTGCGGTACTTGTCGCTGAGATATAAAGTAACAACGGTCTACTTGGAACTGGTGGCATCAGCAATGGTGGATTCATGAGATAGTCTTTAAGTGCCTGAAATGCTTGCTGGCATCTGTCATCCCACTAAAAGCGGATGTTCTTGTGTAGCAGGTGTGTGAATGGGTGACACTTATCAGCCAATTGTGCAATGAATCTTCGGATGGATTGAAGTCGCCCTTGTAGTGTCCTTAGCTGACTGATATTCTTTGGAGGTGGCATGTCCATAATTGCTTTAACCTTTGCTGGATCGACCTCAATGCCTTTGCTTGAGACAATGTATCCTAGAAGCTTCCCGGAGGTTACTCCAAAGACACATTTCTTTGGGTTGAGTCGAACATGGTATTGTTCCAGTCTATCAAAGATTTTATCTAAGATGTGGAGATGTCCATCTCTAGTGAGTGATTTTGCTAGTAAGTCATCCATATAATCTTCCATCATGGTATGCATCATGTCATGGAAGATGGTGGTCATTGCTCTCTGATAGGTCGCTCCTGCATTCTTTAGACCAAAAGGCATTACATTCCAGCAGTATGTGCCCCATGGACATGTGAAGGCTGTCTTATGTTGGTCCTCTGGTGCGATCTTTATTTGATTGTATCCTGAAAAGCCATCCATGAGTGAAAGCATGGCATGTCCTGCTGTCAAATCCACTATGATGTCGATATTTGGTAAGGGGAAGTCATCCTTAGGACATGCTTTATTCAGATCTCTGAAGTCTGTACAAATGTGGATGCCCCCTTTTGGTTTGCCGACTGGCACAATGTTGGAGATCCATTCTGCATAATCAATCGGTCTAATGAAACCAACATCCAGGAGTTTCTTGAGTTTTGTTTTGACTAGCACGACAATCTGAGGATGCATTTTACGAAGCTTTTGTTTGACAGGTTTGGCTCCTTTTGCTACTGTGAGATGATGCATAACTAAATCCGGATCAAGCCCAGGCATGTCTGCATATGACCATGCAAAGTTGATCTGACGCTGCTGGAAGAACTCTATGAATTGAGGTTGTTCCTCTGGAGTGAGAAGAGATGCCAGATGTATGATATGAGGGTTTTCAGGAGTCCCCACATTGTATTCATTGGTTTCCTCGATAAGAATCGTTGATCGTTCCTGTTGTGTACTAGCAGGGAGAATGTCAAACCCTTCATCCTCAGGCGCCTCAGAGAGGTTTTCACCATTGGATACGCTCTTTCTTTTTACTTTTGTCTGATCAAACAGTGCCACAGTGTGGTTTCCACTGGAAGATCCATGTTTTATTGTTATATTTTTGCAGCTGAAGGGTTTGGCATCTGCCCCGAAGTATGCTGCGCTATTAAGTTGAATGGCGAATCCAGCTTTGTGATCCCCGCTTGGTAGATTATCCCTTAATTCCAAAAAGTCAATGATAGCCTCATCGTTTTGGAAGAGGTCAAGACATGGGGGATTTGGTTGGTTCCATTCGATGAGTTCAGGGTGGACAATGGGCATTACGTCATCGATTAGGTTAAGTGCGGGGATGTATCAGTGAGGGTTAAGACGTTATGGTGAAGGTCGTTAATGGTACTCTCCTTGTCAGAATCAGGTGTAGGATGAGACATAGGGTCTGTGGAAGATGTTTCCAGCTCAGGTACCCAAGTGGTCTTTATCTGTGCTTCTCCGTAAATAGGGATGTCTTTGCGTGGCGGAGGTGGTGATGTGTCTTCCTCATCTGAAGTGTTAAGTTGCACTGAATCGAATTCTCACTCATGTGAGTCGGTCTCTAAATCACTCTCCAGCATCCGATTGCTATACCATACTGGGATGTCTTTGGAGTTAAACACGGCAGGCGTGATTGGTTTATGTACCTTTGTGGTGATCGGTGTTGCAGGAACCGTGATGGGGTTTAAAGGATTTGTCACTGGAAGTATCGACAGTGTTGATTTAGTGACCTTTGTTGGAATGGCTGGTGCCATAGATGCTGCTGCGGGTTCCAATATAGTTGCTGCTGCTATTGGTGTTATTGATGGGATTACTGGTTCGTTTGGTGGGATGATTGGTATTGTAGATGGTTGTGGTGGGGTTGTGAGCCTCGATGGGGCAGTGGGGATAATGTTTGATGGTGCTTTGATTATGAAAGGTGTCCTCTTTGCAGTAGGTGGGCAAAATGGTGTGCTGGGTTTTCCTTTGAATCTGAGTTTAGGAAGGACTTCTTTTTCAAAGCCTAGGCCTGTATTACCTTTGGGCTTGAATTCTGGTAGCAGAGGTTCATGTCGTCCTTGTTTGCAGTATCCCAAAGCACTCTGACCATCATATCCCATTCTTTGCATAATGAGGAGGCCTTTGCCATACTGTTCTGTAGGAAGTGTAACTCGCGGTTTATCAGTGGTGATGGGATCTTTATAGATCCATTCCGCTAGGTCCTCATCTTGTGTCTCTTCCTCTTGACTCTTTCCAAGAATGAAAGGCGTTAAGGCACATGCAGACGTGATTAGTGGTTGCTGGAGTAACTGCTGTGGCTTACCATGTGTTCTAGGAGAAGTGGGCATTTGTCCCACACAAAAGAGCTGACTCAAGTTGTATTCTCCAGGACCCTCCTCTGCTACTTTCATCTTAAGCTTTTCTTGCTTGGGTATAGGAGTGTTTGAATTGGCAAGAGAGGCGGGATTTACATATGATGTGGAGGAAATGGCTTCCCTATTATTAGGAACAGTAATTTCTGGTTGATGGCTGATATTATGGCAAAATGCAAAGGGATTTGCATCGCCCAGGATTGTGATCTCTGCACCATTATGTGGGAACTTGATACACTGATGGTAGGTAGATGGAACGGCTTGCATGGCATGTATCCAAGGTCTCCCTAATAATAGATTATATGGCAGAGGAAGGTCCAGAACCTGACAAATGATATGCTTTACCACAGGGCCCACTCGGATTGGTAGTACCACAGCTCCTTTGGATGAACGCTCTGCATCATCATAGGCCTTGATGGTGATCTTCTTGCGAGGATCCACTGATTCTATTGCATATCCCAATGCTGTGACCAACTGTAGTGTGCAAATGTTTAGGCCTGCTCCATTATCGATCAAGACTCGCTTGATCCTGTGTTGGTTGACAAAGCCTTCAATGTGTAGCGAAGCATTATGAGGTTGTTGGAAAGAAGAGTTGTCACTTTCAGAAAAAGTGAGACAAGGTGATGACTTTAGATTTCCAACCATGGCTTGAAACTGGTCCGTGTTCAGGTTTGCAGGGACTGACGCTTCTTGGAGTGCTTGATCCAAGATAGTTTTATGAGAGGGTGACAGACGCAAAAGCTCCAAAATGGATATAAGCGCAGGGGTTTTGTCTAATTGTTCCACAAGATTGTATTGCTTCGGGACAGAGGTGGTGCCCTGTGGAGCTGCCTTGATGGTAACTTTGCCGCGACGCGTAACAACATTGCAATTTGAGTTGGGATTTTTGAAGGTTATGGTTGCAATTTGTTCACTGGCATCATACAAATGATTTACAGTGTAGTTATACGCAGCCTGCGTATAATCAGTGGTATCAGTGCCTCGTCGGGAAGTGGAAGGACCTCTTTGATTTTGTGATGGAAGTGGATTCTTGAACATCTGATGATCATTATTGGTTGTTTTTGGATCATGTCCTTCAATCTCAATTTCTCCTCGATCAATAAGATCTTGAATGAGATCTTTCAATCGGTGACAATTACTTGTCTTGTGTCCTCTTCCTTGATGGAACTCACAATGTTCAGTATCTCTCCACCATGCTGGTTTGACTTGAGGCTCATAATTTGATAACTTAGGTAAAGTGATCAAATTCTGAGAAATGAGTTGTCACATCACTGTTTCAATGGGTTCCCCTAAGGGAGTGTATGTGCGTTTTTGTTTTTGTGGACGAGGTCTTGGTTCATCATGAGATGTGATGCGACCTTGATTGGAAGGAACATTTGTGTTATTTTGAGGGGGAGGATTTTGTCCTGCAAACCGAACCACAGGTTGTGCATTTTGGATAGTTCGAGCATCCACAACTCCATCATTGACGATATTCTTATTCTTGTTCCAGAAGTTCGGTTTATCGCTATTGAAGCACGGGCGAGGACCATCTTTTGGTTCATTAAAGATTTTGATGAGTCCTTTTTTGATGAGTGCCCTTTCACATTTTATACCTTTGGTGATCATATCGTTAAAAGAATCTGTATCTTTGACATCCAGGTGAAATTCCATTTCTTCGTTTAAGTTGGAAATGAAAATTTCCACTAGTTCTCGTTTAGGTAACTGAAGAGAACGTCTGTTAGACATTTGGCGCCATCGTTGCAGGAATACTGAGAATAATTCACCTGGTTTTTGTTTGGTGTTGCATAGATCAGCCATGGTGATGTGGCGTTCAATATTATAAGAGTAATGAGATAGGAACTTCTGGATGAGTTCCTCAAATGTTCTTATGCCACCTGGTAGTCGGGAAAACCATGATGTGGTTGTTCCTCCCAAGCTTTGGGGAAAAAGGCGCATTAGGTATGTGTCCTCATAAGCTACTTCAAGACAAGCGGAATGAAATTCTCGGACATGATCGCGGGGATCCCCCTTTCCTCTATATTTTTCAAATTTTGGTGTTTCGAACCTGCGTGGAAAGGGTGGCATATAAAGATTCCTATCAAAAGGATAGGGACAGATGTCATTAAGTGAGAATTGGTTAATCTTGACACCACTATGAAGTTGTTGGGCGAGATTCTCGACTTGTTGCCGCAACATCTCCATTTCATTTGGAGGAGGAGGTGGTGGGTTACCTCGAGGGATGTTATATCTGATGGGATCTCTACGCCTTTCCTCCTCATGGCGACTTTGTCTTTCTGATGCTTGCCTTAATTGGGCAAGATCAAAGTCAGAGGGGAGTTTGGCTCCTTCTTGAGCGAGTCTTAAAAAGTGAGCATCCGCATTGCTCCTTAATATTTCATCAAATAATCTGTTAAAATGAGGGTTATGCTGAACCCTTTCGATTGTTGAAGGAGTGGGAGTACTTGGGTTTTCATCATTCACATTTCCTCCAAGTGCTTCTTGAAATTCATTGAGGTTGTCCTCTTCTTCCTCAATTTCTATTTCTCGCTGCCTTGATCGTGATCGGGTTTGAGCCATTTTGTTTGCAAGTTTGTTTTGAAGTTGATTGAAGATGATGATGAGTTGGTGATGAAATGAAAGATTGATGATTGGTGATTTGTGTTGTATGGGGATCTCTAGCACTTTAAGGTAAATGTAACCAAAATTCCTTCTTTGAATTGCTTGTTTGTTTTGATAAGATTTGATGTGATAAGGTGTAGAGAAATCTGAGATGTGTTACAGATTTTGACTACCTAGCAATGAGAGGATTCACTCATGAACTAGTTTTAACCTGCGTAGATGTGTCTCTTAGGATGAGCTTATCCTAGATGTAGAAACAATCTAAAAAGTGATGTGATGTGTTTGATTTCAAGCAATATCTAAAAAGGAATCTTGGGACAAGAACCTCTTAATGTTTTGAGAGTTTTGGGATGGATTGATGATGGAATGATAATGTATGAGTAAGATGATGGATGTTTTGTTTTCAACTTCAATAAAAACTTTGTGTTACAAATGGAACAAACTCTACCTCTTCCCTTTCAGGCGTTGGTGGCACTTCTCGAGCTGTGTTGTAGGTGATACAGATGTTTGGGAAGAAGTTGGGATTAATCTTTCCTCCTTGATTTTTGTGATAACTCAGAGCTCTATATTGCATAAAAGCTCTGCGGTTCAATGATTCTGAATCAAACTCGTTTGTTTTACCTTGAAGGTATAGACGCATGCGATGTAGAAAGACTCTATGTGAGACAAAGATTTGTCTATTGAGATAGAAGAATTTCCTCCTTTTGATCAAAGCCTTTGAGCTTAGTGGTCTCCTTTTCAAGGTGATATTCTGATGACACTTCTTCTTTCGCAAGATGTGAAGAATGGTCATAAAAGTTGTGACTCTGTGTTGTTTGCACTTTGTTTTTGGTATTTTTGGTTGTGTTGACAGATGTTGGATGAATACTTTGTTTTTGGGATTGATTTTCTGATTTTTCTTTGACAAGAAAACAAAGCAAGCACACAAACACAAAATTGTAGCCTCAAAGGCACAAATGAGTATGGGTCTAGATCAACCCAATTCTTGGACTTGTTTTTGACCCTTCCTTTAGATGTATTTTAAGGTGTATTTCCAAAGCCTGAAGTTGGCTCAATTCGCACTAGGTCTGTAAAACGAACACACTTCAAACACTCTTTATCCCTAAGGTCAAATGGCCAGTTGTGATAAATTTAGCCCACATCTTGATATTTCTTCGACTTTGGTACTACATACCTTATGAATCCCGCCGTGGCAGGTAAGGATGTGATATACTAAGTCTTGCACGAGCATAACAAATAGATGATCCCTATGATGGGGGAGTTACCACTTTTATCAAGCCACAAGTGACCTTTCAAAAAGCTATGTTTCTACTCAAGGAAATATGTATGGTGAGTATCTTGGGAGCAAAACCATCTATGCTCTTGCACTAAATTATATCTCAAATATCCTCAATCAATAGAACGGGTGGGCTACTACTTAAAAGTGTTTAGTCATGTTCGATGTTTTTGGACATAAGTTCATTCTGCAGTGACTCACTTAAGAGCCTTGTAACTGGTGGTGGGGCCCATTTGTCCTTTCGGCCAGTTACACTGTAGGAACAGCTATACCCAAGGCTACAGCTTTCGCTCTCACCTGATTTCTATAGCGGCTCGAAGGATTTACCGCTCGAGGTCGTTCCCAAGAGTATCGATCCCTTGGCAGGCCTCTCTTAAAAAGATAAAATGTGAGCGTTACTAACACTTTTCTCTTGCACCTAGGACCACGAAAGCCAAGGGAGAGGATAGTGTGTGTTAGAGGTAGGACCACTCGACTGACTTTTGTGCACAAGCGTGCCAAACACGTAAAACACTTGTTCTTTTTAATCCAGCATTTGCAAATGTGATCTAACTATTTGGAGATGTTGCTCCAACAGTCATGGTGTTCTTTTTAACTTCAAAAAGCAATGTGTTTTTGTATTCTAGAATTTGAAATCCTGGTCAACTTAATGGAAAACACGTTTGCATGAAGGAAATTTTGTTTGCAAAAATCAATCAAAAACAAGTGGTTTGTCAGTTTTATTTGCACCAAATTTTTGAAATGTGGATTGTAAATTTTAGGTCCCAATTGATGCAATGAAATCAAATTTTGTGTTTGTTAATTTTAAGCACCAAAGAAAATGAGGCCTAACTAGAAAACAATGAAAAACTGTTTTTGTGTTTTTAAGTTCTTTTTAAGCACTAAATGAATTTTTTTTTTTTTTTTTTGTGATTTTTGTTGTGTTGTTAACCTGCACAAAGAAAAGAAACAAGTTAATTAAATCAATGCTCAAAGGGGGGGCTTCCACAAGCCTAAATTTTGATTTTTTGGTTACAAGTCAATTTGGGCGACACTCGGTCGCAATAGCGCTATTCTGTGTTTTTGCAGAAGCGCTGATTCATACAATAGCGCTATTCTACGTGAGCAGAAGCGCTAATTTAAACGGTAGCGCTGAAAGAAGAGAAAAATCCGAGAAGACAAAGGCGCTGGAAGTGTGTCAATAGCGCTGAAACTGTGACAATAGCACTAGAATGTTGTCAATAGCGCTGAAACATTTTCAATAGCGCTATCTTAGGGTCAATAACGCTAAAAGAAATTTTGCAATAGCGCTAAAACGCGTTCAATAGTGCCGAAGCGCGACCTGTGTGGCAATTTCAACAAGCAAAATGTTAATTTCAAAAAAAATGATCAGAAGGTTGCGTGTTCGATTCACGTCGAGTTCACCAAATGATGCCCTCCTAAATGACACAATGTTAGTTTAAGATCGAAGAACACAAAACACACAAGACGTTAGAGTTAGTCAATCAAAAACTAAAACATATGAAGGCATTCCAAGAGAGACACTAAAAACATGCTAATGAATCTAACTAAAAAAAGTAAAGACAATGAGACATCTCCAACTATCTCTTAGCATGAGATTAGCTCCTTCTCCCTTGTTCCTCTCCTCTCCAAGTTCCAAAATAGTGTAGCTCTCAGCAGCTTTTTGCACTATGGATGCTTATGGAGGATTGAGATTGTAATATAGCTCTAAATGTGAAATAAAAAGCTAATGCTAATGCTAAAATGATATATTTTAACCAAAAGACAAAAGATTAGATTGTTTATGCTAAAATGCTCTCTAAAATGTCTATAGCTTAGATGCACACAAGTTTTAGGATCTGGATTATGAAGGAATGGGCTCTATTTATAGGAAAAATGGAGCAATGGATGGCCAGGATTGAAAGGTTTAATCAAGGGTCAAGCTTGAAAGTTGGGGATCCATGTGCACAATTGGCACCAATAAAATAGTGACAAGTGTCAACACAGGATTGGGTTGAGAGAAGAGGTTGGAGACATTAAAGGCCTGAGAAGACCTCATGGTTATCTAAAGGCTAAGGGTCAAGTCTAAGTTAGGATTACCCACTGGATTAGGAGTTAATCCAAGGATAAACCTTTGTGCAAATGATTAAGAGATAATCATGGTCAAAGCATTAATGACTTGATGAGACCCTTGGGTTGAGTAGAGGTTGAGTCAAAACAAATGTTTTAACCATGTGGAAGGGTTTGAGTTAACCATTAATGGTTATTGGAGACTTTGGGGATTAAGTGGTTGAAAGTTGGAAGCCTTTAATGGTTTTCAAAGACTTTGGGGTTTTTGGTGGTTGAAGGTTGAAAACCTTCAATGGTTATCCAAGACTTTGGGTCATTTGAGAAGTGACTCCATTTTGCTTAGGAATGTGACAATAATTAGGGGATGGATTAAGCTAATTAGGAAGGGGTTAGAAGAATCTAGAAGGGGATTAGATTTTGCAAGTGGATTTGGTGGGTGAGGGAAAATAGGATTTTATTTAAAATAAAAATTCATTTATTTCAAAATATGTGCAAGTTGCATTTGTAGGAAAATGCAAGTGGGGTGGGGATAATGATTTAAATAAATGTTTTATTTAATTTATTTAAAAGAGGAAAAGGGGGATTTAATTAAATAAATTGATTTTATTTAATTAATTGATTTGTATTTGGTTTAATGAATTAATTAAAATAAATTGAATAATTTATTTAATTAATAGAAGAATGTTTGGAGATGAATTAATTAAATATTAATTTAATTAATTGATGGTTAGTGGATTTTTAATCAAATAAATACGAAATATTCATTTAATCAAAATGGACAGATTTATGTGACTACACATGATATTAAGAGATTCACACAAAGAGAGGGAGTGCTCACCCCATATCCATAGCCACCATTCAATATCATAATTAACATGTTTGGAGTTTGAAACCACAAGATAAAGAAAACCCTTGGGACAAGGGAAAATCTCAATAGCACCATCAATGGGAGGTCTACAAGACTCCAAGGATCACTCGTGGAAGCTTGAGTGAGAAGGCCATAAGTTGTTAGATTGTTATCCCTTTTAGAGATGGAAGAAGCAACACTGAAGTATCTCTTAATTTCATAGACAAACTTTGATTTGAGTTCCACTTTTTTGAGTGTTATTTTTTTAGTACTACCTAGTGGTGTAGGTTATTTGCTCTTTTTCTAACATTTAATTTTTTTGTCATTTGGAATCTCATCTAACATTACAAGATTTTTGTTACTAATCTATTTTGTGTTTAATCGCCATCATAAGAGGTACAAAAAAGATTCAACAAGAAAGTCCTTGATACACCTAAAGGTATGTGAGACCTAAATTGGCATAATTAAGATGTATATCTAATGGCTTGACTTGAGAGCATAAAGCACTCTCCTCCAAGAATCATCATGAAGCAAGCATCACCAAATCAAGATAAAGTGGTAAATCAAAATGAATCCAAAGGGCACTATAAGTATACAAGTAAAAACGTAAGCATGAAAACAAGGTGAATCTTGAAACAAAAATTCATAAAGAATCCAAAAGATGTTGATCAAAACAAAGAGAATGATCTAGTTAAAGAAAAAGATTTAAATAAAGAAAATATCCAAATGAAGCAAAACATGAATATATGAAACAAACAAACCAAACTATCGAGTCCACTCAAAAGTGCTTCACATACAAAACATGTGCACCATCTTTGTACTCATTATTGACTCCCATATATGTTCCAAAATCTAATATTGTGTGTAATTATTAGTCCTAATCAAAATTTCTATGCCAACATCCCAAGTCTAGATAGTAAAAAATATTACATCCAACAATCCAAATATCAAAAACTTAATCTTAGCTACAAATTTAAGTCCAAACATCTTAATATGGGTGATCTCACAATAGTGTGTTCGAGTTTTTGACCAAAGTAGATGTAGTGTAGTAAATTGTACACCTCTACAATTTCACACTCACTTTGGACTCACTTTGGTGGTTGTGCCTAATGTTTTCGATTCATGTTTGATTTTGCTCAATTTTGGGACCATTTACAGAAGCTCATTGCAATCCTATGCTCAACAACCTTTTTTCTAGCCTAGAATGTTGGGACTAGGATGACTAGTGCCCCTGTCCCTTTGGACTAGGGTGCCCAACACCACTGTCAAAGCATTTTGACCCCAAATTTGAAATTAAAATAGTTTGCTTTGTAAGTAGCAAGATAGTGGTCCTCGATGTTGGCCTTAACCGAAAATTAAACCCAATAAGGTATAAGTTCAATATAAATACAACTCCCTCTCTCATTTGAACATCCATATATTATCCATCAACACAATTCAATTTCAATTGAGCATTCAATCAAGCATCTTTAAGGCAATTGAACACAAGTCTGCAATTAAGGATTCAAGCATTCAAGTTGTAGCAATCGTGATCAAGTTTTTGTTAGACGTGTTAATATTGTCGGTGTTGTCATTGATGTCAAACTAGTCATTCGGTTTGGTTTAGATGGAAGATGGTATATGTGGATGATATATTTATGCAAATAGTATGTGCAGATGATGTATGCAGTTTATATAGTGTAGTAAAGTGTAGATGATCTACTCGAGTCACTTCCGGAAGATCTTCATATTCTAAGTTATACTTATTGTGGTCCCGATATTAGTTATGTTCTGGTATTAGCTATTTTAGTTATGATAGTTGTATCTTTTCATGTCTTGTGGTTCGGTATCTGTGTATGCATATCACTTGTGATTTGGAGTTTGGAGTTGCTATGCTTGGAGCTTTGTGTTTTGGGTTAGTATTTATGGGTCTGGTTGACCCCTGTTCTATTCCGACAATTAAGGTACATGCATCAGTGAATGAATTGTGTAAAGGAAGTGTGTAGAGATCTTGCGGAGGCTGAATTGGTTATCATGTTTAAGTTTAAGGTTTTATTGGATAACATGTTGATCCGAGCAACATGCTTGGCCGACATATTATCCCAGTGTGTAAGTGTTGTCACAAAAGTTTGCATCCTTGTTGAACACTAGTGCTCAACAACCTTGTCTCAACAACCTTGTGAAACATGGAAACAACCTCCAAGTGTGGGATCTTGTGCAATGTGAGGTTGAATATCTGAAGAAGGCCAAGTTCCTTTTCAATCAAAGTGTAGTGTTGGACTAACCCAACACTTATAAAACCTCAGTTGGTGCTCCCTTGCCTAGTGGTGTTGGAGCTGCTATTTCTGGTTCTATTCATGTTGTTGCTTTTCTTGGTGGGACCTCCTGTTCTTCTGAGAAGGTGGATGCTATTGGTTCTTTTTCTATGAGTCTCGTTGTTTCCGGTTTGGGTTCATCTGATTGGATTGACGTGACTGCCAAGGTTGAGGAGGGATGGATTACTGTTAAGGGAAAGAAATCTAAAACGTCCACTCCCTCTTTTGACATGACTCTTCGATCTCACAAGGGTTCCACTAAAGGTAATTCTTAAGGGACTCTCTGTGGATGTTTGGACTGTCACTCGATTGGGTTTTTGCTGGTTCTTTGGCTTCTATTTGTAATGTTCTATCTTTTGTAGTCTGTCTCTTCTTGGTTTTTTGTTTTGATTCTAAACCTTTTAGAATCCTCTTTGTAAAAGGTTTCGGGGCCCCTTCAAAACTTGTTTTTGCCTTAATCCAAAACACTTATAAAACCTATTCTAATGATTTAAAGGGGAAAAGGGGAGAAGGATTGCTGAAAGGGAAACAAGAGGTGATGCACCTATTGGTCCTCCCTGCTCATAACTGCACAAGACACCATTAGAAACTACCCAAGATATGCACATATTCCTATTCTAATCAGTTCCGAAGAATGTGCAGATGTTAGAATCTTGTAGGATGAAGAGAAGAATGAAGATAATTCACAGACAACGTCTATGAGGGTGTTAACACAATCACATAATCTAAGAACATAAAGAATGCATTCAAATAAAGAGGTAAGATACCTTACACATAATATTTGAGCATAATATTTGAACTGAAAAGAGGCAAGACAGACAAATTTATTGATGTAAAGGCAAAGCAAAGATTTGCAGTTACAAAGAGTATGAATTTCTATAAGAGAAAAGGAGAGGGCCCCAGAAAGGGTTACACAATTTCTTTTATAGATCAAGTATAACTCAGATGATACACTAGTTTCAGAAACCCTAACTAGCTAGGGTTAGGTTATAAAAAGGAGGATCAGATCCGAACAAGCTGATCTGATGATTGCGTGCTTCGAAGATCAATCCCTTAAATTAAGGGAGCTCCTACATTGGGATGGTGTCTAACATCCTTTGTTAAACTTATCAGTCTTCAATTGACAATAAATGAGCATGGGCAACAGAGGAAAATGTTTGTTAAAGTGTGGCAGAGTAATGACAGTCGTTCCTCGGCCCTTTGAAAGTGGTTGAGATAGATTGAATTTGATTTGGTTAGCCGACGGGGTTAGAAACTAATTTTCGACCCATTAAGTCGACAACCACCATTGGAAAAATGTTTAAAAAAATAATGTCCACCTCCAGTTTAAATTTGAGCCACTAGATCCTTTTCCTATCACGCGCGGATGGACGACCGAGATCACGCCATGAAATTCGGGCCCATCAACTAAATGAACATATTGCGATATCGTAGTCAAAGATAGAACATCCTTTTTGACCGCTACGATACCACGATAATAAAATACTCTTAAAAAATTATCGCTGGCAGACTATCGCCATATTGCAGGGGTCAAGCGGCAGTTAGGGATAACCGTTGTGATCACATGATAACATTATTCGCTCCTTTCCTGCCATTCATCACAATATCGCAAGGAAAACTAACCGCCGAGATCTAACCTCTACGACCGAGCATTAAGCATTTCCTCTAGGCCCCACCAAAATTACCGCCATACTATAGAGTGGACCTCGCTATCAGCCTTGACTGTCGTAAAACTGAGAAAAGGCAAAGCGACCACCGCTATATCGCCAAGGGGAAACCATTATGGGCTTTGTCCGTCGTGAAATAATGATAAATAAATCAGTCATCGTAGTATTATAGGGGAACCCAAAGGTCTAGTTTAAACCACCACGATATTCTGATAAGTAATACAAACCTCCCGCCAACCAGTAAGGGTAAAAGGGGACCCTTCAATCGACGAACTTAAGTGAAGTGACCGCTTGCATCGGTCAACAAGAAATTAAAACAAGGCCAAGAAAATGACTAAAACAAAATATGCCTTTAGGGTTTAGGGTTTTAGGCCTTGAGGACAATATGAAAGGTTTAAGCCATTGGTGATCTCTCAGATTGGTTATTTGCATGGCTCTAAGGGTGACATGAAAAATTTCAATAGTAAGCTTTCCAGTAAACATATAGAAGTGTATGAATGCATGGATGAGCGATAAGGTATGAGTGATATGAAGTAGTGTATGAAGTGTGAGGTGTAGATAGCAAAACAATTGGAGTAGAGTCAAAGTGCAGAACAACATTGTCGTAATTCTTCATCGGATCTAGTGCAGGTGTTTGTGGATAGTGGTACAAAGATCTTTTACCGGATCTGCTATAGGTTTCGTGAGTTGTGATATAAGCTTAACTCAGAACCGATTTCATGCATTTGGAGATGCAACTTTCTTCAATTCATTTTTACTTGTTGCAGTCAACATTCCGATAGTAAGTCGCCTTTGTAATCTTGCAGTGAACCATTTTTGTAATTTGGCAGTGAGCCAACCGACAATGAGCCACCTGTTTTGTAAACACCATATAACTAGTTATATTATCTCGAGAGTTAACACTCTTTGCGGTTTTTCCCATTTGGGTTTTCCAAGTATAAAATCTGGTGTTCCATTTGTGGCTGTGTTTTTTATATTTATTATGCATTTGTTGTTTCATGTTTGAAGTGCTTAATTGATAAATTTGTTATATCAGTGGAAGGTTAAGGCATTGAAATAGTTTTTTAAATTGGTGGGAATACTAATTCACCCCCCCTCTCAGTATTCCGGTCCTTTCAACCAATCCAACAGTTTATGTGTTCCTCCATGATGAAGGCATGAATTGACATCAATCAAGTGATATCAAGCTTTGTTTGAGACTTCAAGGCAAGTGTTTAATATAAAAGGTATTCTTTATCAGCTCAAGGATTTTCATTAAGGTTTTTAGCCTCTATACTTTTTGAGGACAAGTTCTCTTTTATTCCAATATTGTTGTAGTGGAGGTGGAAACACCGACATGGGATTTGACTTAAGAAAGCTCCTATACAACACAAATTTTTTCCCTTTTCATGTGTATAGGTGCATATCCGACCACAAAGTGCTACAGGGGCATAAATCAGGCTGAGACATATAGTCCTAGATGTTGAACAAGAAGAAAATCCAGGACTAAATCAAACTGCTTTAGTGTCCAACACATTTTGGATGATTTTTGGAGAGACAAATTTATATCAGCCTTCTGATCTAGAATCTAAAACCTTTTGCGGATGAAGACACCCTCAGACTAGGGTGTCCTGCTCCTCTTTCTGGCATATTTTTCTCTAGATTGCAGCTACAAGTTCCTTTCTATATCTCATTTTCATACCTTTACTATTGTGTTGATTTCCAATTTTGTATTTCTTTGTTTATAATAAAAGTCATTATTTTCTTATCAATTTACCTAGATCACATCTAATCAATCAATCAAAAGGGGAGCAATTAACCAAAGTGTTCAAATTTCCTTTTGGGCTGAAGCTGAACCTTGTTGGTTGTTCCTCAATGAATGACAAGGCTTGGAAATGGTGAATGGATAAGATCTTAGCTAGCATTCATAAGCTAAGATCCATTTCCACCATCAATCATTTTGGTGAACTTGACTTATTTGACATTATTTACAATTTGTACGTTCATATCTGTGTTTATTTTCATAAATTTTTTAGATATAGGGTCACTTATTTATGAAATTCATTACTTATGTGCTTTTATTCATTAATTAATCACCATATTTCTATCTCACATTTCTTAATTAAGTGGTTAAGTGGTTAATTTTTTAGATATAGGGTCACTTATTTATGAAATTCATTACTTATGTGCTTTTATTCATTAATTAATCACCATATTTCTATCTCACATTTCTTAATTAAGTGGTTAATTGATCATATCATTGCTATATCAGATTTTTTTAATCAATTGCATTGTTGCTATCATTTTATATCATTTAATTAACTGGTTAATTGACTACATCACCATCTTTTATATTTGCACTAAATTTTGTCAATTAATTAAAGGAATTGAAAGATAAACCATTTCCCTATCTTTGCCTTTAGTTTTCCTTTTTTTGTTTCCTAGGAGCGATTGTGTGTTTTTGGAGCTTATGCTTGTTTATGAGTTTCATAACCCATTGTTCTGAACTTGATATTCTTGTGAGAAGTTTTAACTCATGGCTTCCTATGCTTTAATTAGTAGTGGTGTTGAGTCTGAGTTTCATGATAACTAATTTCCAATAAGCTTAGGAGACCCATCTTCTCTCAATAAAACACACATCTTGCCTAACATAGTTGGAAATCATTTCCCTCATGCTTCTCATGATGAGGATGACCATTCAATACAAGTGTCCAATGAATAATTGATGAATCTTGAAAAGGAATTAGAAGGTATTCAATAGCTTATTGTGAGAATTTGCCAAGATCTAGAGGCAATGGAAAGCACAAATAAGAGAACAAAATGTGACAAGAATAAACTCTATTCGTAACAATGATGCAAAGTGCTGATCAATTGGATCATCAAAAGTTATTACATACAATGTACGATAAGATTGCTTATAAAGACAAGGCTAAGAGACAAGAGAACATACAATGATGACATGTGGCTCAATGGGATGCAAGGGTAGGTAGAGGTAGGAAGGAGAAATAGTAAAATATTTCACATGAGGTGGATCACCCATCGAAGGTGGAATTATCACTCCACAATAAGTGGATATGATAAAGTAATAACAATATCACACCATAAAAGGTGGAATTTATCCTACATACACACTCCCACTCCCAATGTATGCACATCTCCCTAAGTGTCTCATATGCAAACTAAAATTTTATGCATGTACCTAAGTAAACTTAAGTAAAGTGTAATTATATCCAACATGAATAAATAATTACACCAACACTTATGAGTAGAGAAAACTTTTTTGAAGAGGCAATCCCCTTAATTGAGAATCTAAGGAAGTTAATAAAAGGTGATGCACATGGTGTGGATTTTCTACGTAACATAGCTCACATAATGGATGAAAACACTATGAACGCAGCTAGTTGCACAAAAGTGCTTGGATATATCACTCTCAAAACTCAAGTTGAGATACCAATTACTATACTACAACAATATCTACTATTCCTACATACATATCCTCAATGATTACTACTATTGCACATAATGGTAATGCCATCCGATTTAGTAATGAGACTAATCCTATCAATCAATATACTTATGTTCCATCATCAACTAATCTTCCTTTCATTTCTCAAAACACCCATCAACCATCTCCTCTACCCACTTACTATAATGTTCCACATACATACCATAATATCCCTTCAAACCCACCATCACAATCCATAAAGCTTAACGACCAGTAATTGCCTATCAAATTGAAAATATAAGAAATAGGGTTTTAGGCTGACTTATAAAACAAAGGCTTATGGGTTTAGGGCTCTAGGTCTCTTAGGAAATAACCACACTTATTATAGTGATTTAGAAATATTTTTGAGCCAAAAATCAGAATTTCTATCATGGACTACTCTAGATAGCATTAAACTTGGCGTGTCTTCTTTCTTTAGCTTCATCTACATACCATTTCAATTTAAGTCTCATTTTTTGAAGAGTTTGTTAGTAGCTTTCTTGTCAAAATTCTTGTTGACTTTCCCTTGGTGAATCTCAAGGTCTACATGGCCTTGTTCCTAATTTCTCCCAACATCATTAGCTTAGTTAGTCTCACAGTCATAGCATCATTTTCTATCAATTCTAGTTGACGTGCTTGTTGGCAATTGACACTCTATTGGTTGGTTTCATTATTTTGTCATTGATGGAAACATGATTTTGAGTTCTGGCTTCATATGGTGTACCGACAGGCACTTCACAGACTCTACACCGGCACCGACACCGACACCGGCAGGATAGAAGATTTCTTTGGTCACCGACAATGTAGACCGACATGGTATGGTAAAGGTCATCGGTATTGGAGGCCGACACATCTTCGATCCGACATCGGCAACTTGTTTTAATGCTTGTTCATTTATGTTATATGGCTGACATGTAAATATGATATTGTATATATCTTTGTAAGCCGACATAAGGCATAAATTTATATAGGGTATATAGGGGAGATTGATTAGATCATTTTGTGATAAAGGATAAAAAAGGATAGACATGTGGAATGGATATATGGATGTGATGTAATACGAAATATATCAGAGAAACTATGTATGTGAGGAATTCATTGTAAGGGTTATTCCAGTACTGAGGTTTAGGGTTTTAACCAAAATAGACAAAGCTTAAACTGAAACTGTATTATGGCATAGGAGATGCTATATTAAGTAGTTCACACTTCTCCGGATTGTTGTCTGGATTGTTATGTAGTTAGTGAGGCTCCTGTTGTGATGAGCAGTGTGCTCTAGGCTGTAAGCCTTCCTGCAAGTGCAGGCCCATCATATATTGTAATGTCTCTTCATATGGCCAGTGAATTGATATTGTGGGTCACAAATCCCCCCTGTGGTTTTTCCTCTTTGAGGTTTTCCACGTATAAATCTGTGTGTTATGTTTCTCATTTATATGTTTGGCTTATTGGTTGCATTACTTCTTTCAATTATGTTTATACTGGTATACCGATATACTGGTTGGTGTATGAATGTTTTGTTAAGGCTAAAATTTACTTTTCTGGTATAACACTGATTCACCCCCCTCTTAGTGTTATTGGTTTCCAATAGTGTTAAATCAAGAGAAGGCAACTCTAATGATAATGAAATTCTTGTTTCGTTTCCATAGACTAGCATGAAAGGAAAATTTTGAGTGGCTCTCTTGGGAGTAATTATATCAGCCCAAATGGTTGTCTTCAACTTACTATTCCAATACCTCCAATCATCTTCTATGATCATTTTGATTATATCGATGAGGTTTTTATTGGAGGACTCAACTAATTCACTTCATAGAGAGTAATACTTTCAAGAATCCTTAAGGTATATACCATGCTTAACTACCTAGTCATTGCTTTGGATACCAACAAATGCTTTGGCATTGCAAAGAATTATGGTGGAAGGAACACCAAACTTGGTCACACTTACATAAATAAATTCCATAACTAATCCCTCAGTTGTATCCTTAATGCAACTATCTCTGTCCACCTAGTGAATTATTCTGTAGCTACTAAAATCTTGATATGACCAAAAATGATGATGGATTTATCATACTAATAAAATCCAAAACCCACTGTGTAAATGATTGGTTTAATCGGAGGATGAATACGAACGACAAAAAACCTTTACTTTTTAGAAAAGAAATGCATTTATTATAATTCTCAGTGGCATCCTTTAATGCAACTACCTCTGTCCACCTAGTGAAATATTCAACAACTACTAGAATCCTTTTTTGACTATCACTAGATGGTGGATTTATCGTAAGAGTAAAATGCGACCCCCACAATGTAAATGACTAGTGTACTTGGAGGATGAAGAGGGAGGGCAAATAACTTTTACTTTGTAGAAAAGAAATTACATTTCTTATGGTTCTTCACCCATCTATGGGCATCATTAAACAAGGTTGGCCATTAATAACCAACTCTCATTATCTTAAAAGCAATGATCCTTGTAGAAAAATGGCCACATGAGGAACCATCATGAATTTCTTCCAATATGCAAAATTGATCTTGTTCAATACATCTCAATAGCACTCCATTTAAGTTTCTTATGAAGAGTATTCCATACATTAGGACATAAGAGATTGACTACAACATAAAGTGTCTTCTTTTAGTCCTTCTTAGACCTAGATAATATCTAGCTTCTTACAAAAAGGTAGACATATCATTCACTCAACTGCTTTGAGTGTCAATGTTGGTTAGTTAGACCTCTTGTAACACAACGATAGCCTTTTTAGGAGTCTCAAAGGCTGAGAAAAATTGCTCACATAATCTCTTGCCTATCAAAAGCTTAGTGATATTGATTTCTATGTCATATTCCATGAGCTTTGTGATCCATCCAACTCTCTTTTTATTGATATCATTTCTTAGAAGAAATTATTTAATGCCAAAATATGGGAATCAACTAGATCTTGTTTTTATACTATATACGTTTAAATTTTAATAATGATCTAACAAAATTAAGAACTTGTTTCTCCACATAGATGTTCTTGAATTCATAATCTTGAAGCTCTTCACTAAAGAATACAATGGGGTATTCTAAATTATCACTACTAAACTATATGAGGATGATTGATATACTTGAATCTCCTCCAAAGGTGTAGAGAATGGAGTCTTTGTCATATCTTGGATTGGAAAGACTAGGTACTTGATAAATTGTTTTCTTGATGGTATAAAAAATATCCTTTCCTTCCTCAGTCCAACTGAACAACATATTCTTGTTTAGCATAGAACTGAGAGGTTTTAGCATGGTATTAAGATTAGGAATGAACCTTATCACAAAATTAATTCTTCCAAGGAACAATTGTAGTCCTTTCTCATGAAAGGGGAGCGGGAGAGACGAAATAACCTCTACTCTTTCTAGATCATTTGCTAAACCTTTAGATACTACGTGTCCTAGTAGTTTTCATTGGTCTATGGAAAACACACATTTATTTGGATTCATGTAGACACACTCACTGAAATTTTTTAACACATGTTCAAGGTTGTAAAAATGGTTGTTTGCATGATTTGAAAAAATAGTTATGTCATCAAGGTAGATGAGCACAAAATCTACTAACACACCCCTAAAAGCCATATCCATTTCCCATTGAAAAGTAGTACCAACAATAGTTAACCTAAAATGAATCTAACAATATGCATAGGTGTCCCATTTTTTGTGAATTCTGTTTTATATTGGTTTGATTAGTTAACCAAAATTTGGTTGTAGCTTGAATATCCATTTAGGAAAGAAAATCTTTCTGAACCAGTTAGCTTTTGCAAAATTTGTTCCATAGAAGAAAGGGGGTAATGATATTTAAGGGTTTTGAACACATCATAGGATTGAGAGGGGGATGAATTAGTTCAAACCTTAACACAATTTAACCTTAAGCCCTTAATCTTCAAAACACAATTATCATGAATATTAGAAATAAAACATGAAACCACACAACACAATACACAAGAGAACACAAGATTTACGTGGAAAACCCAATGAGGGAAAAACCAAGGTGAGAATCACACTCACATTATAAATGAGTATAATGATTTAGGCTCAAGGCCAAGGTAGCTCACTGCTCTTGATTTGGAATTGCAAGACTAAGGCACACAACCTTAGGGAAAGATATAACAAACTTGCATTATCGAGACACACAAGGCAAGATATAGTAAGACTTCTAGACTAAAGTTCACTGCTCTAGGGAAAGATACAGATTTGCACAAGCTGCCAAAAGGACTCACTATCTTCTAGAAGACACAACAAAAATGAATTGAAATGATTAAGATCTCTTGATCATGAAACTATCCTTGAACCATTGTTAGGCAACCAATATCATGGTAAACACAACACTATTCATACAATGTCTCAAAACTCTATCATATTGAAAGATATGATCATCAAATCTCATCACAAATTGAAATTCACACTTCTGCTTCTTCACATGGACACTTGCATATTATTCAAAATCAATCCACATCAATCAATTAATTAAATTCTCCCATCCACACATCTATATATACTAGGGTATTCATTGAAACCCTCAACTAGGTTGGCCACAAACATAATATACACAAATTACATAAAGTCGATCACCAAGAGAAACTCCACAAAATGCGGTCCACCCTAGGAGATAAAGAGGACCCAAATACATCATAAAAAATCTTCCAAAGTCAATTCCAATGAACCACACACACTAAAAAATCCTCTTGTTAGACTTGTGTGAGTAATGTTGTCATTAATGTCGAACCAGTCATCCGGTTCTATACTAGATAGTGTATGCAGGCTTGAATATCAGTCCGAACATCATGGATTTTATGGATGTAGTTATGCAAGGATTGCATGCAGTTAGTATGTATGTATAGTTTAGATGTTGTGGTTTTTTGATAGAAGTTATTATGCAACATGGGAAACTTTGGATGATGACCTTTTGAGGTCCCATTGAGTTATCATTGACCCTGGTATCCCAGTGTTAATAATTCTTGTTGATCCCTATATCAGTTGTGTGTCCCGATGTCAGTAGCTTTGGTGATTATCAAAAGTATCTCTTCGAGTTTTGTGATTGTGGTTTCCTTGGTACATGTGGACTATACATTTTGGAGACATTGAGCTTAATCTTGTGACAATAGGTCTGTTCTCTTGGGTTCGGATGACCCTTGTCCTTTTTCTAGTAATCTTGGTATATGCATTGGTAATTGAAAGTATGTAAAGGAATTGTGTAGAAGTAATGCAGAGGTCGACATGAGCTTATTGATAACGTGTTGGGCTTGGCCGACACAATATTCTTGAAGAAGGGAAAATGTAGCAAGGTAAGATTAGATGGTTAGAATCCAAAGAAAACATAAAACATTAAACAAACCACATATACCTTGCTAATATCTACCTTCTCCTTTGGATTAGACCTTCGGTGAAGTGAAGAATGCGCCCCTTCCTCACTTGAGTGGATTGGTCCTTGATGGGTGTGTGGATTTCTTCTCCTTTGCTCAACAAGAGGGATTGGATTTGATAGGATTTTAAATGGATTTGGATTGGAAGATTGAAGGAAGAAGAGAGAGGAGAAATGGGCAGCATGAGAATGCTGTGGAGGAAGTGGATCCTTTGTGAGGAAATGATCATCCAAATTATAGATTGGAGGAGGCCAATGAAGGGACAAGATCGATTTGCTTATGGAGGGTTGAGATTGATTTGAGATAAAAGGCATGGATCAAGGGTGCCTTGGGAAAATAAACAGGAATATAAAATTCCTTGAGAAGAGGGAGGAAAGGAAATTTGAATTTCAAAATGAGAAATTAAAAATTCCAAAATAAGGATGCATTGAGGAATTCAAAGAAATTTGAATTTATTTGAGAGACTCAATGTTGATGTGACATGAGTGGGAATTTAAAATTGGAGAAATAATGATAAGCATAATTATGAGAGATTCTAGAAGGATTGATTAGGTTGAGTAGGATTAGGAAAAAGTGATTTGTAGGAATCACATGAATAGGTTAATTAATTAAAATTAATTAACTGAGTGGGTTTAGAGGAAATAATTATTGGAGGGGATTTTAGAAGAATAGGGGAATAATTAATTTATTTGATAAATTAATTAATAGTGACAAGATTAATTAAATTAAATTAAATTAACACCGGGAGGAATAAGGGTAACATAATTAAATCAATTATTATGTTGACAAGCTTAAATTAATTAAATGTTAATTTTAGGTGTCTACATTTTGCCCTTCTTTGATATAGCGTTGTGAAATGATGTTATATCAAAGAAGAATAGAATGTAGTGGAAAATAAAGGATAAGGACTAGTAGCATGATACCCCAGTCATAAGGTGAGGAAAAGTGACGAGGGGGAAGGATGACGAGGAAGTAGTTGTATGCCCCCTCGAGAGGACATGTGGGTTCAAAGAACATGGGTGTGCTCTCGAAATGGATTAGGAGACTAGGTGATGAAAGGATGAAGATGATGAAAGAGGGAATGAGATAAAGAAATGATAAATGGATTGGATTTCTTGTTGAGAAAGTATAGAGAGCAAACCTAGGTTTGATATTGCCATGGATAGTCTGTACCACTGATTATAAGAACCAGGATGATATGAATATCCAAGGCATGGACCGATGCTCAGTTAAACAGAAATGACTTGCACACAATCACGCAAGTGTTGATAAACACTAATGCAGGGTTGTTGGTTCGTACACTGAAAACCTTCAAACACACCATGCTATGAAAACTATGTCCCATTATACACCAGTCAAGACATACCAAGATATAGGATGATCAAGGCAGTCCTGAACAAGTATAGTCCTGGGGCACAAGATAAAAATAAAGCAAAAAGCTGAAGCATGCAAACAACATGGACATGACCAGTTGACATCTCTTGCCAAGAGTAAAACTACCGGACTAGGGCAAGATGCATCCTGATGGGTAGGTGATGGATTTGGATGAACTGCCAGACATGGGAAGGATTCATCCCGATGGGCAGGTTGTGGATAGATTGATGGATGACAAAAGACAAGTTGGATGTGCAAGATCTGCAAATGAGAGGATTTCCACTTGGATTTCATTATCAAAGTATGGATGGGTGCTTGGATTAGGCACAAGTTAGTGTAAGCTTAGGTAGATGAGAAGAGCTCAGTTTGATGGATTGGATAAGATGGAAGAGGATAAATGATTAGATATGATGAAAAAAGGGGGATGGCTGATTGAGTAGGATTGGATTGAGGATGGGATTAATGATTGAATTGGAGGAGATGGAGAATATGATTGGATGAGATAGGATTGGATTAGAAATTGGATAGGATGGGGTGAATTGGTGGATAGGATTTGATTGACTGGAACTAATGACAAGGGAGAACCAAGGATTGGTAAAAGGATGGATGGATGGAGGGAGATATTATTTGGATAGGGGACAAATGGATTGAGTGGATGGATATGGATAGGATATGTAGGAATAAAGGATGGAGGGTAGGGTGATGGAGACCCAAGGAATATGCTGCAAAGGAGTGTAATGCTCCTCAGTAGAGGTAGTGGAATTAAGGATGTAAGGATGGTGGATCATGATGGATGAGATGGAAGGATAATGTGCAATGGATATGGATGGTAGATGATTGAAGCTTTGTGTGTTTCTAAAGCATGCATGAATATACATTATTTTGCCTCTAACATGGAGGATTGCGTTTGGATAAGATGAGGGATATGAGATGGAGGATATGGATAGGATAGTCAAGATCAAAGATGGGAGAGGAGAATGGACTTAGATAGGATGCAGATGGATGGGCCGATTGCATGGATGAATCTTGCCCCAAGTGTAGAGTGCAAGAGGATGAGGGAATTACACATGGCACTTGTTTGCCAAGTTTTCATCATGGCACTCACCCAAGGCACCACAAGAAGTGGTTTTCACTATTGGATGAAATAATTTTTCTTTACATTTTTTCTGATTTTTTTTTTGATTTTGAATTTTTAGAATAGTTTGGATGGATAAGGACGAGGATGAGTGGATATGGAAGATAGTGGATGCATGAAGGAGGAAGGTAGGAATCGAGCATCTAGCTCCATGGATGGTATCCCTTAGTGTTTATTTGAACTAGAGGTATGCTCATAGATGTTGGTAAAAAATAATTGGGGAGATGAAATGGATAGAGGATGGAAGATAAGGATTTGCAAAGGATTGGACTAATGGAATGGGATTGTGAAAAATGGATGGTGGATAATGGATGGGGTTTTGAAGAATTTTTGGAAGATCAACATTGGCACACACCTTGAATGGTGGTGGAGTAGTGGAGGAGAGGATTTTGGATTAGCTGGAGGATAAAGTGTGGATTTAAGGAAATGAGGACCTAAAATAGAAGAAGGAGATGATGGGGTTGGGATGATGGATTTTGGGACATAAGGACCCAAAATGGATTTTGAAGATGGAGGAGTGTTAGATGGAGGATTGGAGGACTTATGAATGGATGGAGCTTTTGTATTAGCGAGCTTGGATGCCAATTCTGATTTTACTTTGGGATGCATTACTTCTTTGAGTAGTTTGGGAATCCACATAGTTTTTGATTTTTTCTTTTGGGGCCTTTGTGGCCTTTTTGATTTTTCTTTTGAGCATGTCGTTTTGAGGGGACATGTTGATCCTTTGATTTTTGTGGATTTTGAGCTTTATGATTTTTAGATTGGGCATCCAAATTGCTTCCAATAGCAATGGGATGGGTGCATGAGGATGAATGACTTAAGGATTTTATGGATAGTGGGATGATGGAAGGAGAGTTTTGGGAGGCATTCAATGATGTGTATCTTTGTTGATCTTGCTTAGGAATTATTTGAGGTGATGGGGTGGTGGATGGAGGGATGTAAGGACCCAAAATGGATGGAAGGAATGGAGGATTTAGCTTTGGAATATAGGGTCCCAAAATGGATGTGGTTGACGAGGAATGATGGGATTTTGATTTGCATGAAGGAACTTTGGATTTAGGAGGAATATGGGATGTACCAACCTCTTGAGAATTAGCTTGAGGAACCTTATTATTTTGGAAAAAAGATGCGAGTCTATTTAGAGGGGGATGAGATGTGGAAGGAAGATTGGGATCTGTAGATGGATTGGGAGCATGACATGGAGATGAAAGGATACTTTGATCCTTACTAGGGAGGGTATCATGATATGGAGTGGGAGGGGTGATTGGATCATGAGATGGAACAGGATCATGCGATGGTGAGAGAGGATTGGTTGTAGGGATCATGTGATCATGAGAGGAAGTGGAGGGAATGATATCATTAGATGGAGTGGAGGGAGATTCATCATGAGATGGAGAGGATTCTATGCTAGCATGCTTTGGAACAAGCTTTTGACATGTTTGGAGTTGTGGGGATTGTGTGATGGAGGAGAATATGGAGGCTTCAATGTGAGTAGATGGGGGAATGGGGGGATCATGAAGTGTGGAAGATTGGGATTTGTTTTGAGGTGGAGGTGATTGGGGTGGATGTAGGACTTGAGGAGACTTGGTAACTTTGTTTTGAGGTGGGTATTTTGTCTCCTTTTCTAGCATGTCTTGGATAAGATTATGGATGATGGATTTGGAGGACGTGGATAACATGGATTTTGGAGGATTAGGATTAGATGGAGAATTGGGATTAGATGTGGGATGAGGATTGGATGGAGGATTTGGATAATAGATTGGGGAATTAGGATTAATGCTTGGAGGACTATGAAGTAAAGGATTTGGATGGGGAGTAGAGGTAATGAATGTATTGTAAAAGGATGGGGATTGGGATGTAGATGGGAGGGGAGATGAAGGTATATATGTGGATGAGGGATAATATGGAGAGGTGGATGGGGAATAAGATGGATTTACCTTGTCAAAAGTAGAGGAAGGATAGGAGATATGATACAGATTGGGATTAGGTACAGTGTGTTGAGATGAAATGAATGGGGATATGATAGATTGATGGGATGTTATGTGATTGACTTGGTAGGAAGGTTGAGGTGGTTCGTGAACTTCCATGAGCATCTGCTCATACCAAGCTTTGAAATTTTGGGTAGCCATGTTGAGAATGAGGGATTAGATTGGAGTTGGATGAATGTGTTTTGGAAGAGAAAGATGATGAAGATGATGCCAAATGAAGATTAGGATTAGGACTTAGCTTCAAATGATAATGGATTAGATTTGATTAGATTTGGATTGGACTTGATTTGATTGGATTGGATTAATTTGGATTAAACATTAGCCTTTAGATTAGGACTTAGATGGGAATTGATGATGAATTGGATTCGATTGGATTAAAGGATTGGATAATTGATTGATGAAGGATTGGATGACTGGATTAGAAAGATGGATTGATTTGATTGATTGGAATTTTGGAAATTTGATTGGATTAGAGGGAGACTGATTATGGAAGAATGGATAAATAATAGGGAGGAGAAAGGGGAAGGCTACCCAAAGTTAGATGAATGATTTGGACAAAATATTGGTCGAGGAAGGATGATTGTTTGAATGGATGAAAGTGGATTGGGGATTGGAGAATTAATTGGATGGATAGAAATGGATTTAAGGATTTGATGATGACAAGATGAAATTTGGAAAGGAGGATTGATTGGTTGGAGGAATGATGGACTTGACAAGAGATATCAAGCAATGAATACACGTTGGCCACTGACGTACATAGAGAATCCAAACACAACGTGCTATCCTAGGAAGTTGGATGAGGAGGAAAACCTTTGCTTGCTGACTCAGGCACACACCCAATAGCTAATCAAAATATGACCATTGGGTCTCATGCAATGGATTCCCAATGCCATATTAGCCGACTCCAAATCCTAATGGGGCATGATATGGCAAGTATCTCAGGGGAGTTACTATCTCCCTTGCACAAAGATTATCCACCTTTCGGAGGCGAACCAGGTGGCTTCTATCCCTAGGGTTTTTAGTATGGATTTCCATTCGAAGACTACTCATTGTAGTCGTGCAAGCGCGATTGAGGCCTATAGCCCTACAAAGTACTAAGCAAGATGTAGTCACGCAAGTGTGATTAAGACCTCAAGGGGCCCTACAAAGTGCTCAATATGAGAGTGAACTCTCAAATAGCTCCATCCTTTGAAACTTTCATCTCTAGAGGCCTATTTATTATAGTGAGTCAGAATGCCTAGGTCTGACCGTACTCACTTGGGTCGTTCCCCTCTCACCAATGCCTAAGAAAATCGGAAGGGCAGGCCTGCTAAGGGTAAAATATGCAAGCAAACAAGAAGAGGTTTGAGGGTCAGGATTTCTGATTGTCTATGTAGACAAGAGCATACTCTCCTACCTCTACACTTTCCTCAAACATAAAAGTAAGAGTTCTTTTACCCCTAATTAAATCTAGGTGCCTAGAATAAGAAGATTAAGAAAAACACAAAGTTTAGTTGGATTTCCTTAGGCAACCTGTAGAAAATCAGATTAGTAGTTATGTTTTATGTCTTTGACCGCTTAGGCAGGACCTGTAAAACTCAAAAATCTGATTAGTAGACAAAATTCTGCAGA
The DNA here is from genome assembly GCF_030272615.1 of Cryptomeria japonica. Classification (NCBI taxonomy): domain Eukaryota; kingdom Viridiplantae; phylum Streptophyta; class Pinopsida; order Cupressales; family Cupressaceae; genus Cryptomeria; species Cryptomeria japonica. The sequence goes on from NC_081410.1 coordinate 541,517,238, forward strand.
AACCTCGCGTTGTTCTGCGGACACCTACGCTGAAGCGCATGCATACGTGCTAAAGGGGTCCAAAAAGAGAAAATAGAATAAATGGAGAGATAGACAAAATTAAAAAAAAGCAGAATATCCCTGAGGCAGACGTGCCGTTCTGATGGCAGTCGCGCTAAAGTGCGTGCACACGCATTGAAGCAAGTTAGCGAAACAAAAATTTAAAAATTTAAAAAATTCAAAACAAGCAAGATTCTGCTAGAGCGCCCGCACTATTCACAGAATGCTTGCGCTGAAGCGATAGTTCTGAAATAAAAAGGATAATTAGATGCAAAAACTAAATATTTTTTTTATTTTTTAATTTTTTATAGCCTTTTTAGTGTGTTTTCAAGCACTAATTCCAAAATAAAAAATGGAAGATGGAAGAATAGGAGAGAGAAGAAGGAGTAGGATGATGCTGTAGGCAGACACACTGTTCCCGTGACGCTCGTGCTGTTTTGCAGACCTATAAAAGGGCGGGTCAAATTTTTTTTTAAACTCCCATCCCACGCTCCAAAGTAGGCAACACTCACATTGATCCCATGGTGGTCATGCTATTTTGCAGTCACTCACGCTGTTTCGACACCTGTGAGCAAAAACTCACAAAAAATTGTAAAAATGATTAAATTTTAGGGACCTGGGTCCCACCAGGCATGCCAGAATGAAGAGGGGAAAAATTAGCAAGGTAATATTAGATGGTTAGAAGGCAAAGAAAACATAAAACATTAAACAAACCACATATACCTTTCTAATATCTACCTTCTCCTTCGGATTAGACCTTCGATGAAGTGAAGAATGCGCCCCTTCCTCACTTGAGTGGATTGGTCCTTGGTGGGTGTGTGGATTGCTTCTCCTTTTCTCAACAAGAGGGATTGGATTTGATATGATTTTGAATGGATTTGGATTGGAATATTGAAGGAAGAAGAGAGGAGAAATGGGCAGCATGATAATGTTGTGGAGGAAGTGGATCCTTTGTGAGGAAATGATTATCCAACTTATAGATTGGAGGAGGCCAATGAAGCGCCAAGATCAATTTGCTTATTGAGGGTTGAGATTGATTTGAGATAGAAGACATGAATCAAGGGTGCCTTGGGAAAATAAACATGAATATAAAATTCCTTGAGAAGAGGGGGGAAAGGAAATTTGAATTTCAAAATGAGGAATTAAAAATTCTAAAATAAGGATGCATTGAGGGAATCAAAGAAATTTGAATTTCTTTGAGAGACTCAATGTTGATGTGACATTAGTGGGAATTTAAAATTGGAGAAATAATGATAAGCATAATTATGAGAGATTCTAGAAGGATTGATTAGGTTGAGTAGGATTAGGAAAAACTGATTTGTAGGAATCACATGAATAGGTTAATTAACTAAAATTAATTAACCCAGTGGGTTTAGAGGAAATAATTATTGGAGGGGACTTTAGAAGAATAGGAGAATAATTAATTTATTTGATAAATTAATTAATCATGACAATATTAATTAAATGAAATTTAATTAACATTGGGAGGAATAATGATAACACAATTAAATCAATTACTTATGTTGACAAGCTTAAATTAATTAAATGTTAATTTTAGGTGTCTACAATTCTATAATTGTACCCTTCAGTATTGTAAAGTGGAAAATTGGGAGCTTAGCAAATCCACCACGTGGAAGGGAGGATTAACTAAGCTCAATTTTTTCTTGAGAGAGACTTTACATTCAAAACAGGGGGATGAATCTACTAGATCCAATCCTAAATGATGTAAGGACTGAATACTAAGTAGATTGGTTGTGATTGAAATATAATTGACCCTCTTTTGTAAGTTGATTAATTGAATTAAGGCTAAGTGCTGGAAATGAGGACAAAGTATGAGAACACAACAAGCTACAGATTTGGGATTCAGTCATGCACTTGGATTTGAGAAGTTTGAGATGATTTGGAGCTACTATGCGAAATCTGCCAAAAGTTGCTCGGATCATGTGTCCAGACCAAGTTGTCCTCCTATCAGTCCTCTGAACTTTCCATGCATCGAAAAGGGTTTTTTTTGTGTCTGCAAATAAAGCTTAAATACAGAAGTACAACTGTGCACCTGCTTTCTGCACATAGAAGGAAAGGGAAATGTGTTGGGAATAGGGGTTTGCCTTCGGGTAAAACCTTGATTTTGGAATTAACCAAGTGGTTGAAATAATGTAATTGAAATTAGAAATCCTCCTCTTTGAAGGGATGTTGAATAGCTTGAAAATGAAATGCTCATACCTCCTTTTGAAGTTTTTCTTGCCTCCACATGGAATTATGATTTCATGAATTGAAATGATGATCTCCTCTTCAATGCTTGAAATCTTGACTCTATTGCTGCTCCAAAGCTTGAAGGAAGACTAAAAATGCTCAATTTCTCTTGAATTCTTGAATGCTTGATCTCTTGGATGCTCAGATGCTTGAAATAATTCATTAGATGTCAAATGAGAAGGGAAATCCCTCTTATATAATTGCCCATAGGATTAATTGACCTATTTCCCAACATAAGCCGACATAGAAGGGATTTTCCTGCTTCAAATTTGAGTTAGGTCTGGGGGAGGGGTCCAAGATAGGTCCCCATTAAGGGAGACCAAGGCACCATGCCCTAGTCCTGCCCTAATTTGAGGCAGGATCAAGGTCCAGGTAGGGTGCATTGCTAAGTTGCATGAAGATTTTGGTATGTATGAGCATAACTAGGTCTCCAATCAGGCCAAGGGGCATAAACACTAAGGCAAAGACCCAAATGCAATAAAAAATTGTAAGGGATGCAATTTTAGGATGTTACATTTAGCCCCCACTTTAGCGGGAGTATGAGCTTACACAAATACTGCAGGTAAAGTACAAGGAATTCAGATTGAAAGACTTTCATCACATCAAAGGGGAAAGATACACCAAGCCCCTAGTGGACTTTAGGATCTTATGACTTCAATGATAAGGTAAAAGGGAAGATCATGAGTGAGTGTGTGTGTGTGTGTGTGTGTGTGTGAGAGAGAGAGAGAGAGAGAGAGAGAGAGAGAGAGAGAGAGAGAGAGAGAGAGAGAGAGAGAGAGAGAGAGAGAGAGAGAGAGAGAGAGAGAGAGAGAGAGAGAGAGAGAGCCATGACTACAACTAGTAAGGTTATCTTACTATGAGTCATGAAAAGAAGATACTAAAAATCACAAAGCATAGATAAAGTTTGCTAAGTAACTTTAAGTATCAAGAGAAAGAATCATGAGCGGAGTGTATTCCCCCATGTTAAAGCGATTGTGCATGCCTTCCAAGAGAAATTGCTTTAAGGTAGGATACACCCAAACAAGACAAGCACATTATCGCAATAATTTATCCCCCAAGAGAGGATATATCAAAGGATAATGAACACAACACAAAACACGAGGTGGTTTCACCTAACTTTGGAGTCAATATGATTTTTATGATAACTCATGTATATCATGTATATATATGTGCATAGAATCATCCTCATCACCCAAAGAAAGGAAACCACCATGGAAGAAGGGAACACGTGTTTTTTGAGTCAACATAGAAGAGACCAAAAAGAGATCTCAACGCTTTGTATTGTCCTCATGTAGACAACAATAGGGACAACAAATAGAAGAATAGGGGAAACAAAATAGAATAATGTCACAAATAAGTAAGAGAGGAGAGAGAGTGAGAATCTACGGTGCTAATGAAGCTAATGAAGCACACCATCCTCCCCTCGATCTTGTTGATCATAATTTCGGGATGGTGGACAACACGCAAGAGGATCCATATCGAGCAGAATAGATGGAGCTATCACAAGTTCTAAACAAGGATCATGCTCTAATAATGAGTCACTTTGTTTGTTACTAGGAGTTAGGATTAATGCTTTTTGAAAATTTGGTAGATAAATCATTGTCAACATCAACATATTCATATTCATCATAAAAAATATTAGGATCAACATTTTCATCATTAACGACATTTTCACCTATTTCTTCATCAAGATTAATAAGAATAGGAGATCTAATAGGAATAGAACTTGAACCATCATTTGTTTTAAGCATTTTGCATCTTGGAGAATTAGGTTGAACATCTTGTTTAGGAGAAAATGGAATCATGTCAATAGTTGGTGTTAGGAAATGATTTGAGAAGCAACTTCACAAGATCTAGCACAACGTCTTCGTCGGCGTTCTCTCACACAATAGGAGAATAGGAGAGGCCGATCATTTCTCTTTAGGATGAAGGAGGAGGAACCACACCATATAAAGGAGGAATGGGAGGTTGAGGAAGGAGACTAGGTCTATCATGAGGAGGAGGGATAGGTCTAGCCATAGGAGGAATAGTTTGATGTTTGAGAGGAAAGAATTTTTCTACCTTTGGGAGGAAGAGTGGACTCATCAATACGAGAAGGAATAGATTATTCTTTAGGAAGAAGAATATTTCTTTTCTTAGAAGAGAGGACACTCTTCTCTTTAGGAGAAGGAATAGGTGCCTCTTTCGAAAGAAGATTATTTCTATCCTTAGGAGGAAGAATAATCTTATCCTCAAGAAGGGGTGTATGATCGTCAAGAGGAATGATAAGTGTTGGATTTATAGGTTTACTCAAGGATAAAATCATTTCATTTTTCCAGTTTTGATATGATATAAAGAGATCATCATTTCTAGGTTGAAGAGGATGGAATCATTCAGATCAAAAGTAATCAAGACAAACATGTCCATGCCTCATTGTAGGTTGAAATATGCTACGATTAACAATTTTGATTTCACCATTATGAGGAAATTTCAAACACTTATGAATAGTAGAAGCGATCGCTTTCATGGAAGAGAGCCAAGGATGTCCCAACTTAACACAAAATTGATTGGATGTAGGAATGATAGCAAATTGATCATTTAAGCATTTAGTGCCAACATCAATATGAAGTGTTATAGAACCAATAGCAAGACAAGAGAAGCAATAAAAAACTTTAACTATCACATGAGTATCATCATATATCACTTGATGCAATTGCAAAGTATAAAGAAATTCTTCAGTTATCACATTAACTATGCAAGTAGGATCAATAAACACTCCTCTAGCAGGTATACCTTTGATTTTGAACTTATGTATAATGGGCCATTAGGTGCTTTATGTTAGGCCCAATATGGAAAGCTAATGTACTGAGAGGGGAGGGGTGAATCAGTACTCCAAAACTTTTCTTGAACAATATCTTTACTGTTATGCATAAACCGAATAGTGCAATAACATAATATAAAGTTAAAACAAATAGATAAAAATCATACATGATTCACTCCATAACACATATATTTTGGTTACACAGAAACTCTTGGTTAGAGAGAAAAACTACGGTGGGGATGGCACCCACAACTTCACTACTGCAATAATAAAGAGTGCTCGGTTAGAGCTACATGTTTAGCTATTTCTGATAGCTTACCCTGTTAGGAGTAACAAGATCTGTTAGATCTACCTTGCTAAAGGATTTTACAACACTTAATCTAAATGCTGCACCTCGTTAGAGGCTTTACAATTTATAGAGTTGATTAGAGTCTTTTACCCTGTTAAAGGTTTCTCTTACAACTTCACAATATTACAATAAAATCATTACAAATATCTGCAACTTTACATCTGAAATGTTATAGCAGATTCTATGTGCTCAGAATAAGATTACCTTGCTTATAGCATACCTTGGTAACCCATATAGTAACTCGGTAAACCCTTCTGTTTACTCTGTTCTTCGACTGTTCTTTGAAAACCTTCTCGCTAACCTCTGTGTCTCTGTAACAGTCTTCTTACATGCATACACACACCCTTAACTCATGCTGTATAAATAGATCTCTTAAGATGGTGATCCAATTCATTGCTTCGATCTTACAAACATGATTTATTGAATGAATAATCATGCAAAATATTTCATTGGGTAGATGACCTCAAAATCATACACAATCTTCTAGTGCAATTTCCAATGTGATAACGGTTAGATGTGCCTCAATCTTGTAACACGTTTTCATATGCATGTCCAGGTTCAATGAATCTGGTAACATGTTTCACTCAGTGTATATCAACTTGGTGTGTCATCATTGCTGCTCGGTAGACATGAAAAGATACTCGGTAGACAACTCAGTGAATACTGCGTTATATGACTTCTTTCTTCTATAACCGACTAGACTATGCATACCAACTTCTTTGTGTATACCGACTCCATGATTCAGTAGTGTTAACCAACTAGAGTATATAGTATGACTTTGGATATAAAAACTAATGGCAATTTGATAAGTAGTAACAATCTCCCCTTTTGACATTAGTTGAGATGTTTGACAAAACTAAAGTCATAACACAAAAATCTATATACTTTGCAAAATGACTATAATGATAGTATATACAATAGTCAATGAAATAATATATTAGATTTACTCCCCTTATCATTATACTGTACATAACTCTGATTTTGAATGCTCGGTTATGTTCTTGGATACTTTGCTTACTCTGCTTGGTATACTCCCCCTGTATACTATACTTCGAATACTAAGAATCAATACTGTATCAAAACTATATTACTCCCCAAATATATTGTATCACTCCCCCAAGACTATATCATATTACTCCACAAATGAAAAACATCAAAAACTTAATTTCCATTTGGGGGCGGTAACTGGTCAAAAATAGATTTGTACTTGTTACGGGTGTCAGTGAGAGTGACAGAGAGTGCATCCTTTACACTATCCATTAAAGAATTCCATGCTTGAATATCAGCCAATAGTGATATTAAGCCATCAAGAGTGCTTCTCTCTTGTGTAGTAGATAGGTATGTGGCTTGGGTGATCTGTTCTTGGATTGATGAAAGATGTGGAAGGAATAATGTCTGGAGTGTTATTATGTCCATCTTGATCTTGTGTTCTTCATTTCTTAAGTCCAATTGTTGAGCCATGAGCTGTTGTAACCTTGTATAAAAATTTTGAATTGAATTTGGCTCTGTGGTCAACTTGCTTGAGAGATCGGTGATCTCTTTCTCAATTGTCTCTGTTTTATTCTTAATGTCTTTAATGAATGAAGAAAATGTGCAGAGTTTCTGAAATAAATAATGAATGTGCTTGAGTTGAGGAGTCAACTCAACAATAAATTTGACAAGTTTGACTTTGCCAATGGCGAGAGCTTTCTGTACCTCTTCTATCATTTTTGCAGTGAGCTCCTTATCTTTTAACTTGCTCAAATACTCAGATGCATCAACTTCGGATGTTTCAATTTGATTAAGGAGTTCATCCAGTTGAATTTGGATGGCTGCATCGGTTGACACTGTAACTGTAGGTAGCATATCTGATAGCAGTGTCTTCACATTCTGAAGTACTTTATTCTTCTTTTGTATGGCCATCTGTTTTTCTTGTTTGGCCTTTGCTTTGCACAGTTCACCAAAATCAATGAGTGCTTGCCCCTTTAATTTTGATATATCCACATTGGGCAACACTATTGGTTTAGACAAATCAACTTTGAAACTATGCTTTTTCACTTTCTTTTCTTTACCTTTGGCTGGTTGGACCAAGACAATAGCTTGGGAGGCTTGCTGAACCTCAGTAGGTTGCTCGGTAGAGGCAACACTTTGGTCGGTTCCTATAGCCTCTGTGGTGTCTTTGGGTGTCTCGGTACTGGGTGTCTCAGCTGCAACATTTTCAGTGCTTGAAGGTGCTTGTGAGGTTTGTTCTAGAGTAGTATCTTCTCCTGTTGTAGACTTGTGACCTTCGGTGCCTTGTGCTGTATCCTGAGGAGCTTCGGTTGAGGCAGGTTGATTGATTGGGGGATAAGGCTAAACTTGTTCTAAAACGGATTCACTAGATACAAGTTTTGCATATGTAGTGCCTTCTATCATTTCCTGCTCTGGTGCTTCTGTATCCATGACATCTTCATCTATTTGAATGGTGTCAGCAGGGTCTTCTTCGGTAGCATCAGGACCGTGCTCGGTGACATTAGAATCGTGTTTGGTGACATCAACAATTTCAACTGTAGCTAGCTCACCGACATCCTTGATTTTGAAGATTTCCTACCACTTTGCTTTTTTCTCATTTTCTATGTCAATATATAGCCCATTCATTAGTTTTAAGGCTCTCTGTTTGACCAACAAATTAGAATTGTAGGTTGTTAGATGTTCTTTAATTTCTGCTACTAACATATCAGGAAAGAGATGGAATAGACTTCTTTCTCTTATTTGTTTCTCTGAGTCCATTGCATACTTGCACCTATTATCAATATGCAAGTAAAGTTCATTTGGAAGTGACTTAACTAGTTCCAATGGAGCTAACTGGAACTTTAGAAGTGTGCAGATGGCAACTTCTTCAATTTGTCTCTTCTCATCATTATTTCTAGTTTCATACTTGACAAATCTAAATGAACCAAATCCTCCATATTCTTTCAGATTAGCACAAAAGTTTTCAACACTATGTATATTTACCTTCTTGCTCTTGACAATCTGGAATTTGTTTGCATCCTCTGATTCGGTATCACTAGACTCTTTTGCCAAAATGAGTCTCCGAGTAGATTTCTTGTATGTCTTTGTTACCTTGGGAGTAGTAACACTCTTTTGTTTCTTACTCGATGATACTCCAGATGCTCTTGTGTTAGGTCTCTTTGTTGGAGGTGGAGTCGGTAGGGCCTTTGAAGTGTCCTGTTTCTTTCTTTTTAACACTTTACCCTTAGGCAATTCGGTGCTTAGTGTTATAGCTGCCTCTTCAGCTTCTGATTCCTCTTTGGTGATGGCAAGAGTACCTTTGACAGATGTAGAGGAATCCAAATTTCTCAGATAATGCCTTAATCATCTTTGTTGCCTTTCTTGTAGCTTTGGGTACTACAATTCTCATTTTTACCTTTTCCTTCACTTCTTCATAGGTTCCATACCTTAGCTCGGTAGCATGCCTTGGTAATGTAAGAAATGCATTAATTTGCTATTGTGTGATGTCATAGTCAATCTCATAATCCATAGGTGGCAAAGATTGAGTCCTTGGTTCCACAACATTCACATAACATTAATCAGTGTCTACCTCAAAGCATATGTCATTTTTATATTTCTCCACTAGCTGGGGTGGAATTCAGTACCTGTTATGCATCTTCTCTTGAAATTTACTGAAGTAATCATCCATGATATCATTGAAATTATCTCCTAACTTCTTGATGAAGTCATTAATCTGATGGGTGAGTAGTCGGTGTAGCTCCCAAACTATTTTACCAACTAATGGAAATAATTTTTCAAAGTAGAAAAACATGCATACTAGTAGTGAACCAAACTTTAGAGTATTTGCTAAGTTGTTCTTCTTCAGCTTCCTTATTGTGTTCAGACTCTCAAACAAGTTCTTCAATAACACTTAACATAAGTCAACTTTCATTCCCTTTTTCACAATTTTATAAGCTAAGTCAACTACTGCACAGGGTACACTGTTTTCCCTTGCTGATTGGAAGAAATAGTAACCAATTACTCTAATAGAAAACTTAAGTTCTGCATCAGTGACATTGTTCAGTTTCAGCCCTCTGTAATTAGATTTTACTCCAGTTAAACTGATTAATTCCTTCTGTGATATCATCTTCTGGGCTCGGGCATGATCATAAATAGGATAACCGGCAATCACATGAATGCTTTCCTTGGTGATTTTAAATGGTTGCTCTTCTAGCCACATGAAATCATCATGAACTCTGCTCAGAACAAACTTGACCCACTGGGGTTTGAACACACGAGGATAGGTTAGGGCTTTAGTTAATCCTTTGACTTTGATGTGTTCATACTTGCTGTTCAATTTTCCATCAGTACACAGCTCATCATAGGTGTCTCTGATTTCAACATGACCGAGTTCTTCAACACGACATTTGGTGAAGATTCTCACATCCTTGACTAACAAGACTCGATCCGGGATGAGTGAAAAAGCGGTTTTGTCATCTGGTTCAGATGCAACTTTAGGAGTCAAAGAGTATTTCAGTGAGGGCTTCTCTACATTCTTAAGAACTATGGGATCTTGGATCTTAGGCGCCATTTAAGATTTCAGGTGAAAACTAGCAAAGAGTCCTTAGGGCTTGACGGTTTTCAAACGGCAGACGCTTCACACTCAGCAGATAATAACAATTTGATAAGATCAGTAAACTAGCTTATCAGTGCGATGAGATTGATGTGAATACCTTGGATTTTGCTTTGTAGGAGGTTTGATCACCTTGATTCGCTTTGCTCTGTTCTCTCAAAAACTTAGTAAGTGTAAATGATCGCAAAAATGCTTTTAAGTACACAAAATACCTTATCGGGCTCCGTGCGGGTTAGGTCAAAAACATTAAATGCACTCAGTTCCTCTTTAACCAATTTACTCTCTTTTTGTTTTAACCGAGTAACCAAGCTTCCTTCATTTACCGACTTGACAGGCTTCCTGTATACATCAACTTGACATGTTTCCTATAAATTGCTTCAAAAGACTTTGATAGAATTTCAAACTTACTAATTACATCTTAACTATGCAGATTTTGAATTTAGTACATAATAGAATAGGAACTATTAAGATTTTAACCTTCAGAGAATGCAGTCCCTTCATACCTTTGATTAATTTGGAATAGGTGCACCTAACTCGGTAGGTAAGGTGCTTTCTTCATTTGACACTGCTTCCTTCTTTTTCGAAATCATGTTTAATTTTTCTTTTATTTCTTCAGTGTCTCCTCTAGGTTGATCTCTGCAATCTCCAGCCAAGTGTCCAACTTTGTGACAATGAAAACATGCCATACCAGGATTTCTCCATGATCTTTGGTTGTTCATTCCAAACCTTATAAAATAGTTGGCACTTATATGTCCATATCTTCCACAACATTCACACCATATCCTTGTATTGTAATCCCAAGGTACTGCTGCATATTGTCGGTAAGGATCTGTGTAAGTTTGGTATCCTCTAGTATTTGCTCGATGTGCAGACCACATGTAGTTCCTTTGCTTAAACCAACACTTCTAGGTACTATGTCCATATCTATTGCAGTTTCTACAAAACCCTTTGAATTTTGCCTTCTGATAATTGTTAATAGACTTTGTCCTACATTGGTTAAATGTGTGACCATATTTATTGCAATTGTAACAATAACCATTGGACTTAATGACATTTGGTTGCTTACCTTTTCTGATTTGGCATATGTTGGCAGTGTGACCTTGATTTCCACAGTAGTTGCAAATAGGCTTCTTTCTTTTGATGTTATTCCTATTTCCAGCTTGCTTTGATGATTCTCCTCTCTCGGTAGTATGAATTCCTTTCTTGGTAGAGTCTTTTCCTTTGTAATCGAGTCCTGCATCTTTGTTGGGTCTTCTTGTATTCAGTTGCTCATCCAACATCTTTGATGCTTCGTAACTCCTCTTCAGTGTTTCTTTGGATTTCTTCTCTCTTTCAAGTTCAGTGGTCAACCTTGATACTTCAAGTCTCAATGCTTGATTTTCATCATTCTTCATAATTGCTTCATGATGTGCATAACCTAGTTGATCTGATAGGTTTTGTTGAATTCCTGTTAACCTTATGATTTCATCATTCTTATCAGATACTAAAACTTCAAGTTGTTGTTTCTCTGTTTGTAGATCTCTTGCTTTATCCTCAGCTATCCTCAATGCATCTAGATTTTTAGTCATCTGTGTGTTGAAATATTTATGTTCTCTTTTCATTGCTTTTAGTTGATCATCCAGTGCTTTGTTCTTTTCTTTCAATACTCCAATCATTTCTTCAGTTTCTTCAGATTTACTATTCTCAGATGATGTCTCAATTTGTTCCACTAACTCTTGAGAGTCCTGCAAATTATCATATAATCTTCTTCTCACTTTCAGAGATTTTTGCATTTGCCTTTGCATGTCTGCAATCACCTGATTAGCATGATCCAACTCTTCTTGCAGATACACAATCCTCTGAGATTGTTTGTAGCCTTCCATTGATAAGATCTTTCTCTTTAGGTAGTTAAAACCTTTTCCAAGATTCGTGCTCTGATACCAATTGTTAGGCCCAATATGGAAAGCTAATGTACTGAGAGGGGAGGGGTGAATCAGTACTCCAAAACTTTTCTTGAACAATATCTTTATTTTTATGCATAAACCGAATAGTGCAATAACATAATATAAAGTTAAAATAAATAGATAACAATCATACGTGATTCACTCCATAACACATATATTTTGTTTACGCAGAAACTCTTGGTTGGAGAGAAAAACTGCAGTGGGGATGACACCCACAACTTCACTACTGCAATAATAAAGAGTGCTTGGTTAGAGTTACATTTTTAGCTATTTATGATAGCTTACCCTGTTAGGAGTAACAAGATCTATTAGATCTACCTTGCTAAAGGATTTTACAATACTTAATCTAAATGCTGCACCTGGTTAGAGGCTTTACAATTTATAGACTTGATTAGAGTCTTTTACCCTGTTAAAGGTTTCTCTTACAACTTCACAATATTACAATAAAATCATTACAAATATCTGCAACTTTACATCTGAAATGTTATAGCAGATTTTATGTGCTCAGAATAAGATTACCTTGCTTATAGCATACCTCAGTAACCCATATAGTAACTCGGTAAACCCTTCTGTTTACTCTATTCTTCGACTGTTCTCTGAAAACCTTCTCGTTGACCTCTGTGTCTCTGTAATAGTCTTCTTACATGCATACACACACCCTTAGCTCATGCTGTATAAATAGATCTCTTAAGACGGTGATCCAATTCATTGCTTCAATCTTACAAACATGATTTATTGAATGAATAATCATGCAAAATATTTCTTTGGTTAGATGACCTTGAAATCATAACAATCTTCTAGTGCAATTTCCAATGTGATAATGGTTAGATGTGCCTCGATCTTGTAACACATTTTCATATGCATGTCCAGGTTCAATGAATCTAGTAACACGTTTCACTCGATGTATATCAACTCGATGTGTCATCATTGCTGCTCAGTAGACATGAAAAGATACTCGATAGATAGCTTGGTGAATACTGTGTTCTGTGACTGCTTTCTTCTATAACCGACTAGACTGTGCATACTAACTTCTCTGTGTATATCGACTGCATGATTCGGTAGTGTTAACCGACTAGAGTATATAGTATGACTTTGGATATAAAAACTAATGGCAATTTGATAAGTAGTAACACTTTAATGGTCTCACTAGGATCAAATGTTATGCCCAAATCCTTAGGAGGTTCTTGTTGATCTATAAGGTTCACCATATTATTAGATTGAATGGTTACATCATTGGGAGAGAAATCAAGATGATCAATGTCAATCGCATTAGTAGAATGGTATGCTAAATGATCAGGGAAAATTTGAAGGTTTTGATTAGGAGGAGCTATGGATTTGTTTCCTTTATCATTCACACCTGCCATAAATATGGTATTGTTATCAATCAATTCTTGAATCTTACTTCTCAATGAAAAACACTTTTCAGTATCATGACCAGGATAACGATGGTATCGACAAAAAGATTTAGCATCAAAATAAGGTGAAGTTGTCTTAGATGGAACAATTGGTTTGATTTGGGAAAGTTTTAACACATTCCTGTGTATTAACTGAGACATAATGCTATGCAAAGATCCATTCAAAGGAGTAAAATCTTTTTCTCTTTTAAAGTATCTAGACAAAGGAGGCACACCTGTAGCGCCTACCAGTTGACTGTTGTTGTTGTTTTCATTGAATTTGATGAATCCTTTGTTTGGTTTGCAGTTCACAAATGATTGTTGAGAACTATCACCCTTATCACTTGGAGCCATGAAAGGAGATGATTGTTCCAATTGACTCACAGTCAGTTGATCATTGTGAAGTACTGCACACAACTATGGAAATGAAGTAAAATCAGTTAAGAGAAGTTTATCTCTAATATCCTTTTGTAAATTAGTAATGAAAATATTTTGAATATCTTGATCAGGCACAAGAAAAGAAATTTGAAAAGACAAATGCTTATATCTACCAATAAAATCAGTCACTCTTTCTGTAAGTCCTTGTTTACAATGCATCAAATCAGTCAAAGTAACTTTAGGAGCAATGTTATTGTGAAATTGTTGAATAAAAGCATTAGCCAGTTGTTGAAAAGAAGTAATAGAATAAGGAGGTAAATAACAATACCATTGCAAAGCTTTATCCCTTAATGTTCTAGTAAATAATTATGCTAACAATCTTTGATCATGAGCAAAGTCACTACACAAAGTTTGAAATGTTTTAACATGAGTTAAGGGATCACCTTTTCCACTATAAAGTTCCAATTGAGGGACTTCTACATGTTTAGGAGGGATGACTCTAACAATGTCATTGGATAATGGGCTCACTACATCAAATGTGGGCACATTATACTTGGATTGGTTCATAAAAGCTATTTGTTGTTGTAAGGAAGACACTGTTTGGGCTATACTATTGATTGTTGCTTCGGTAGAAGGATTGAAATTAGGTATGTTGGACTGAGAGGGTGGAATAATATTATTGAGTGAAGGAAGAGATTGAGAGTAAGGAGGTAGGACACTATGATAAGTAGGTAATGGAGAAGGTTGTCTAACACATGGAAGGCTCATAGGAGAAATGAAGGAATTGTGATTGAAGGAGTTGCCCCCTTGGCTAACATTTATAGGTGGTGGGTGTGATTGGGTAACAAGGGTAACACTCATGGTAGGAGAGATGAAAGAAGAGGTATTTCCCCCATGACTAACATTTGTAGGTATAACATTTTGTGTAGAGGTAGCCATGATATTTGATGTGAAGGTAGGAACACTAGTCATAGGAGTTGTCAAAGGAATGAAATGATTAACTTGACTAGGAGGCTATGTATAACCTAGGTTTTCAGCACAAATATTCATAGGCATTATATTAGAATGAACAATATGAGCAATACCACGCAAGCTATCAACACCATGTTTATCAATTTGAATCATTCTTTTTAATCCTTCAATCAATGAGAGAGCTTCACTGTCCGGGTATTCTTGACTCATCATTTGTTGAAGATTATCAAATTGATTGTCCATCTTTGCCAATTGTTCCACGGATACCCTAGTTAGTGATTCCTCTTCATTATGAGAATTATCTAGAGGATAAATGAGAATATCTGTAGGATTGGAAGAACCACCAATATCCTCATTGAAAAAGCTATCCAAATTAGGCTCCATCTCCTCGGTAATTAAACCTTGGGAAGCCTTAATATTACAACTTCTCCTATCGGGGATACTATAGGTAGGACTAATAGTAGTAAAACTCATTCACTAAGGGAGGAAAATTGGAAATTTTAATTTTTAGAATGCGAAATGATTGAAAGAATAATGCAATCTCTTAGGAATTTGAAATTTAAAATTAGGGCTTTGCCAAAATAACCTCTTACTTGTAATTTGAAATTATCCCTTAGAAGATAGAAAATTAAAATTAGGGCTGAAAGTGACCTCTTAATTTTAAAAATTTGAAAATTGAAAGGAGGGAAAATGAAATTTAAAATTAGGGTTGTACAAATCTAGCCTCTTAATCTTAAAATTTGAAATTTTGGAATGTTGAAATATTGGAGAAATCAATTTGATTTGAAAAATTTAAAATTTAAATTGAAAATGGAAATGTTGAATTTTAGATTTGTTTTCAACCTTAGGGTGACCTAAAATCAATAAAATTCACAAATCTCTGGAATTGTGCAGTAAAGTATTGTCAAAACAAGCTCCCGAAATTTGAGGAGAAAAAGTAGAGACCAAGTAGGTAGCGAATTGGTCCGACTATATTTTTTCCAAATTTTCGGGGAAGCAAGATATTGTGATTTTAATGCAAACTCCAGAAGGATATGGGAATAGGAGATGTCGAGATATGCAAAAATAAGCCTCGAAGGTCAAAATAGGACACACTTTGGATGTTTGATAAAATGATTCATTGAAAGAACAACAAAAAGGGCACACTTAAGGGATGAATTTTATGATGTTTAGAAGTAAGAGAAGAGGCTTTAGATTTAATTGAATCAATTAAATGCTTAAATGAAAATTTGAATTTGCACAAGATTAATTCAATTTTAAAAACCAGGGTTTGCTGCATAAACCGCTTAATTTTAAAAATTTAAATTTAAAAATTTGAATGTTGTAAGGAGGGAAAATGAATTTTGAAATTGAAGCAAGGACCCAAATCTAAAAATGAATTCAAGATCTACACAATCCACAAGTTCAATTTTAAAGTTAAAAATTAGGGTTTTTTGATTTAACCACTTAATTTAAAAAATATTAAAAATATTAAAAATATTAAAAAATTGAACATGTAAATGAAAACTTGAATTGTAAAATTGAAGAGTTCTCAAATCTGAAATAATCAATCCAATTTAGAAAAATCACAAGCTCAATTTTGAATCTAAAAATTAGGGTTTTTGTGAATTTAACCTCTAAATTTTTGAAAATTGCAAGGAAATTAAGCTTGTAATTGAAAATTTGAATTTTAAATTGCATACACTCAAATCTGAAAATAAAAATCAGAATTAAGGGTGTAAGGAGTTGGGTTCACCAAAATGTAAAGTGGAAAATTGGGAGCTTAGCAAATCCACCATGTGGAAGGGAGGATTCACTAAGCTCAATTTTCACTTGAGAGAGACTTTACATTCAAAAGAGGGGGATGAATCTACTAGATCCAATCCTAAATGATGTAAGGACTGAATACTAAGTAGATTAGTTGTGATTGGAATGTAATTGACCTTTTTTTGTAAGTTGATTAATTGAATTAAGGCTAAGTGATGGAAATGAAGACAAAGTATGAGAAAATAGCGAGCTACAGATTCAGGATTTAGTCGTGCACCTGGATCTAAGAAGTTTGAGATGATTTAGAGATGCTTTGCGAAATCTGCCAAAAGTTGCAGGGACCGTGTGTTCGGACCAGGTCGCCCTCCTATCGATCCTTTGAACTTTTTGCGTGTCGAAAAGGGTTTTTTCATCTATGCAAATAAAGATTAAATCCAGAAGTATAGTTGTTCACCTGCTTTCTGCACACAAAAGGAAAGGGAAATGTGTTGGGAATAGGGGTTTGTCTTCAGGTCAAACCCCAGTTTTAGAATTAACCAAGTGGTTGAAATAATGTAATTGAAATAACTGAAAGTAGAAATCCTCCTGTTTGAGGGGATGTTGAATTTCTTTAAAATGAAATGCTTATACCTCCTTGTGAAGTTTTGCTTGCCTCCACATTGAATTATGATTTCATGAATTAAAATGATGATCTCCTCTACAATGCTTGAAATCTTGACTCTATTGCTGCTCCAAAGCTTGAAGGAAGACTTAAAATGCTCAATTGCTCTTGAATGATTGAATGCTTGATCTCTTGGATGCTCATATGCTTGATTGAATTCATTAGATGTCAAATGAGAGGGGAAAACCCTCTTATATACTTGTCCGTAGGATTAATTGACTGATTTTCTAACATGAGCCGACATAGAGGGGATTTTCCCGCTTCAAATTTGAGTTAGGTTTGGGGGAGGGGTCCAAGATAGGTCCTCATTAAGGGGGACTAGGGTGCCACGCCCTAGTCTTGCCCTAATTTGGGGTAGGATCAAGGTGTAGGCAAGATGCATTGATGAGTTTCATGAAGATTTTGGTATGTATGAGCATAATCAAGTCTCCGATTAGGCCATGGGGCACAAAAATTAAGGAAAAGACCCAAATGCAGTCAAAAATTACAAGGGATGCAATTTTAGGACGTTACAAGTATATATACGTGTACATGAGTGATGAATGAATGAATCGATAAAGAGAGTGTGTGTGATGTGCAAAAGATAGTTGGTAGTGAAAGAAGCAATGTATGAGAGAGTTGCAGACAACAAAGGTAATCCATGTCACAGTAGTGCAGTAGTCCTTCACCGGACCTGCTAGAGGACAGTAGTGCAAATATGTAGTGCCCCGCCAGGAACCCTAAAGGAAAACAACACAACTAGGCAACTAAAGAGTGAAATAATTTTTTTTTTGTTAAAGACTCAGTGCACTAACTAAAACCATTGCACGTTTAACAACACAACAGAAGTCTATCATAAGTTTTCCTAAGGGTAACCAACGAAGATTAAATTACTAGATTATATTAACACCACAGTTAATCCATTTAATTAGATAAATTGAATACTTAAGTTTAAAACTACACATACATCCAAATTTCATAATAAAGGAATAAAAGTATTCCAATGCATCCAATTTCCATAAACCATTTGAACATAAGATCAAAACAATAACATTCATTTCACTGACATAATAATATTACAATATCCATAAATACATGGCTTCCAATAATACCACTGGTTACAAAGATACAATATCAAGGTTACATAAAAGTCTGATACAATGACCACAAGGTCTCAACTGAACAATAATCTCAAACAAGAGTTGGTACATAAACCATAATCCAAGAAACACTAGCGAAGCCTTTCCTCACCTGAAGATACAATCCAGAACATCCGATGGGAAGTGGCCCTACCACCCGACCATGTGATCCCGAAATGGAACCACCCCACCGTGCTAGGAGATAGTAGAAAACCCTCAAGCATGCAAAGTAAGACAAGTACAAAAGGACTACAAGACTCTGCAACCATCCATGTAACACAACTCACAAAACACTAGTGACTCTAAGAAGAGAGTGTCATCGCATAGCTTGATGGTTACCATGGTACAACCTCCATAGGTCCCGACCCCCATACTCGGGTTTCTCCTGGTAACCTCTCGCGAGCCTCTGGTTCCAACTAAGTCTCATGCGGACCCTACCAATCCTTTCGTGAAGACAAGGCGGTAAGTTTGCCATTCTAGGCCTTCTCGTAACATTATGAGCCCTGTACAAGCACTCACCTATGCACAAGGTACATTTATCTTAATTAATATTTAATCTACCCACCCCCTAGTCAATTATTAGGTTATCACTTTTTAACTAACTTTCGACGGGTTATCTTGTCATCCACTTCGGGTACGGCCCCCGCTCGAAAGCCACTCTCTCTCCTAGGACACTAACATGAAATGTTTCTCTCTACGAGAACTCTATGGCGAAACAGGCAACCATAAACAATCTTGACAAGCACAGGTGAAGGATACACAAATACCAACCCAAGATTGACCATTTGGACAAAAACACACAATGGCTCATATCAAATAGGTTATACAACAACACTTGGTCTAGGAGAAATAATAACATAGGACACAATGACAATTTAACCAAAGTTGCAATGAAATAAAGCTTGACTGAAAACACAATATACGCAAGATCCTATAACAGGCAATCTTTCCTTAGAAACAACCAAAAGCATAAATAACATGCAATTTATGAATTTCTAGATAACAAGAATTTACAACTATTTAATACCAAAAACATCCACCTTGTCATTTGTCCAAAAAGATTTAAAATACAAATAATTCTCCTAAAGTATTTTCAACATATTCATATAAATTAACATTCCAAACTGTAATTAAATAATATTTAAAATAACATTTAAAATATTATAATAACTACCAGAAGAACACATATCTTAATATATAAATATATATATATATATATATATATAAACACATATATGAATATACATATATTTATTTATATACATATATAATTTAACACATAATAAATTTAAATTATCTAACCCCTGGGTACGAAACCCGAAACAGTGCACGAGGTTTAGAAATTAATTTAAAAAAAATAAAAAATTAAAACACTTTAAAAATTTGAAAAGGCCCTGATCACGGTAGCCTAAGCTACCGCTGGTGGCTAGTACTACCGTCTGGTAGCTAGTACTACCGTCCGGTAGCACTGCTACTGTTCGGTAGCACTACTACCGTAGGTAGCTGCTACCGTGGGTAGTACTGTGTACTACCGCCGGTAGTGGATGCTACCGTGGGTAGTACTATGTACTACCGCCGGTAGCGGATGCTACCATGGGTAGTGTTTTTTTTTTTTAATTTTTAATTTTTTTTATTTATATATATTTTTTTACAGAACAATAAAAACAATACTTTTTCAATAATTTAATTTTAATAAAATTTTAACAATAATAATAAAAAACAATATTTTTCCAATAATTCCATTTTCACAAAATTTAATCCTTCTTCATATATATATTTTTTAAATTTAATTAACTCAAAAAAATTTAATGTGTAATTAAATTTATTTTCCTAAGGTAATTAAAACCATATCTCAAGTAAATACCCTTTCTCACAAATCTTGCAAATTTCCATGCATCCTAAAATTTGATAAATTTTCTATAATAATTTCTCTTAATTTTCTCAAAAATTACATACTTCCCACAAATTAGAAATACACATTAGGCATGGATTTCAAAACAAAACTCGAATTCACCAGAAGAGGGTTTTGGATTTGACAATTATTTTACACACACATCAAGCAGAGAAAAATAGAAATATTTTTAATAAAACACACAACTAAGAAATCATCCAACTTGGTATAGCTTTCCTGGAAGAAATCTGTAGAAGAGCCCTAATCCTTTCAATAAACTTCCAATAGATTTCTTCACCTAAAATTCTTGACCTGTTCCTGTGTGACTAAAATAAAGACCTAACCCCTATTTAAACTTAAATTCTAGGTTCAATAGCTTTTTCACAAAAAACCTAAATTTAGAATAATAGTAATTTTTTTAATTTTATTTTCTAAATTTATCACATGCAATAATTAAAAAACATTATTCTTTCTTTTCTTTTCTCATGCACATTAATTAATTCTCTAAATAAAGAATTAAAACAATATTTTAATTCTAATTAATCCTTTTTATTCATTTATTTAATTATAACTTTAGAAAATAATAAATACAATTAATCTAAGTTATTTTTAAAATAAAAATATATTTCTATTACCATGCAGTTTAATTTAATAATTTCTTTAATTAACTAAATTTATAATCTCCATGCATAAACAATACAATAATGAGATAATTTCATAAACTTAATTAATTAATTAATTAAATCCACTAAAACACTAAAATTAAACAAATCTCAAGCAATTACCCATAAAAGATAAAATGACAAAATACGAAGACCGAACTAACTGACAAGACGACTAACTGACGACACTCATACGAGTGTAACTGAGTAAAATAGGGTCAACTACTATCTCCTCCACTTCCATTGGAAAATATAAGGCACACTCAGACCTGTGAAACCAGGTGGAGACGATACCCCGTACCTACCCGATACTTGTACCTGCAATATCCTGCATCACCGAACCACAAATGCATATATATACAATATAGAAAACATGACATACACACCGATGAAGGAGAATCACGACGTTCCTTGTCTCACCGAAATGAGTGAAGGAAAATCGTCTCCTTGCATCCAATACACTCGCAAACACACAACATATAATTTCACATTGCATAGGTAAAGTAAAATGTTAGTACATAGCAATAATCCATAAAATGCCATAAATCACAAATACTAAAATACTGCAAATAAATTATACATCTCATCTCCAGTTAAAGCATAATGTCATAAAAATCTGAATAACATATCATGGTAATGTATCCACTAAAAAAACAACCAATAATAAAATATGAGTCTAATGAGTTCAAACTAGTAGGGGTACTACAAAATATCTCTAACTGAATCTTTTGTAAAGTCTAAGTTTTATAAATTGAGCTTAAACATGGAATTGATCTCATGGATTTGGAGATGCAAACCTTCTCAGTTTAACTTTTTCTATTGTATGAGCATTCTGGCAGTTAGCCGTTTATTTTTGTATCTGCAATGAGTAGTCCGACAATGAGCCATTTTGTAATCTGACAGTGAGCCACTCGACAATGAGCCACCTATTTGTAAACACAACTATAACTAGTTATATTTATTGAGAGTTAAACTCTCTATGGTTTTTCCCATTTTGGGTTTTCCACGTACAAATTCTGATGTTTATCTTGTTCTTGTGTTCTTCTTGTTTATTCTGCATTAATTTGTTTTACTTCTGTCAAGTATGTTTGATATTTTGAGGAAAAATTCAATTGGTAAAAAGTTTATTGTTTTAAATAAGTGGGAATACTGATTCAATCCCCCCCTCTCAGTATTCTAGTGCTTTCAACCTGATCAACACCTCCAAAGTTGACATCGAACATGTAACATGTAGAAAAATAATAAAGCATGTTAACCAGTCTTGTAGAAGTTCTTGGTGCTAAAAGACAAAATGCAATTTTGAGAGAAGAAAAAATGAGAGAACAACCACTAAACAAAGTTGGAGCATCTCTTACCCAAGAGGAAAGGGTAAAATTATCTTAGGTGCAAGGACAAGAATTTTGGACTAAGAAAAGGGTAAATACCTTTATGGGAAAGGACATAGATAACATTAAAATAATGGAGAAAGAGACTGAAGAAAAGATAGCACAAGTTCTTGAAGAGATGAAGAAAAAAAATTCATAGCTAAAATGTTTTTGGCTCATCTTCCAATGATATTGATATGCCAAATTTTGATGCTCCTCTAGATGATATTGGTGGAATAAGTGTTGAACAAACCAAGGAGACTCCTCCTCCGGAGAAGCCTGATGATGAATCACAAAGAGAAAAGAAGAGGGTTGGAGAGCATGTCCTTCCTTTAGATGTAGGTAAATAGAGTGTAGAACAAATCACTCCGGAGAGCACTATAAACACAAAAGAATCTAAAGGAGATAATGGTTAAGTTGAAGCCAAAAAGAATGCAAATGATGTTGCTAAAGAAAAGGAGAAGGATAATATAGCAAGTGTTGAAAAGAGCAATGGAAAAAATGATGGTGAAGGATCCATTGATTCCTTCAAAGACCTACTAGGTCTACAAATATAATTTGAGCCGGTAGTAACTCCATAGTTACTACAGATCTCTACTCAAGAGGTGCATATTGATCTATCAAGCATTTCCTCTCTTCACAAGTTTCAACTAGGAGACGTACTATAGGAATCAACTAAGAATAAATTCTTTCATGATAATGTGAAGAAGGCTAGTCTCGTTAAGGATGTAGTAAAGGTCATACATGAGGGTGATCCCATAATATTGGGTTAGACTTTTTGGCAAAACTTGATATTGAAATCAACATTTTGCATCAGATCTTTACTTTCTATAACCTATAGCAACTAAACCATTAAGAATTTGAAGATGAAGTAAACTACTAATTTGTGGGATTTTTCATATAGATTTTAAATATATATATTTTAAAATAATTAGAAATTAATTGTCTATATTGTTATGTAACTTTTAATAACTCAATATTTACAGTAATCAATATTTTTCAGAAGTGACATTTATTTGGTAAAGCATAACATTTTTAATAGAAAGAAGTAAATTCTAATTTTTGAAATATAGAATTGTCACACCAATATCTAGTGAATGAATATTTTTTCATAATTTTTTGTTACATATATATTTTTTTCAGTTAATTTTTTAAGATAGAGTATTTGTAATTTGGACAGAGGTGTATTCCGTAATGCATAACTATTTTTGTATGCATTTGAATTAACTTCTTATTTTTGTGTTGAAATGAGTCTATGAATACCTAGGGAAAAGATATTTTTCACAATTTTTTTCTCTATTTTTTGATTTTTCCACGTGTGAAACACAATCCTTAATGTTCAATGAAAAACCTACATTCATAAGAAATACAACATAAATATATTAATAGTTTTAAATATATTTAAAAATATACTATTTGGAAAGCTTATAATAAGGACTAAATACTTAAAAAAAGAAAACTTCTAAATGAATTCAGTTGACCCCCCAAAAGCTAATGTAAAAGTGATTTTTTATCAGCATTTTGATAGGTGCAAAAGAGACTCCATTGTAGGTATGATTTAGAAGTAGAGAGGTTCTATCCAAGAAATTTTGATGTAAGAGCCGTTGATTTAATTATCCTAAATTAATTACTTCAAATGGGACCTCTTAAAGCTTAAATCATTATATTTTCTAAAAAAGTGTATGATTTCAGCAAAAATTAGGATGCACCAAAAAGCGTAACCCAATATTGTGGGATCACCCATGAAGGCTTACGAAAGGTAAATATTGATCCATTATTAGCTCCAGAATAGAAATTAAAATTACTTATGGATTTTTTTAGATATCATACTTCACACATAGAAAAGAAAGCATAGGAGGAAGCCCTAAGAAAGTATAATGATAAGAGGAAAGTCAAACTGTCTAATAAATGCACAAATTCACATACCTTACTATAAAATAATATAGATTTTTTTTACAAGCAGTATTGATAATGTTATAATGTCAGCCCACACAAAAAGTATAAAGGGACAAATTGAATCAGTTAAGTCACAGGTTTTTCAACTAGCTGAAACATAATCTGAAAAAAGATAAAGATGGTTCTATGAGAGCACAAATTGATTAGCTTCATGTGCAACTATATTTGGTACAAGAACAAAGAGATCAAATCAAGAAGTAATTTTGCATGTTAAGGGAAGCTGTGGAGCTAAGATTGGCCTCTTTGGTCAACATTTTGGGTGATGCAAAGTTGATAGAGTAGAAAATAAAACCTTTAGATAGTATTGATGTTGCCAAGGATCTACATTTGCAGTTTGAATGTCAGACCCAAATCCTCTCCTCTGCAAAGACTGCATGGGATACCACTCTCATGGAGCTTAAGGTAGAATACAAGAACATTCTACCTTCAAAGAAGGATTAAATAAGATAAGTTCTAGTTTTGTAGTTTTAATGAATAGCTGTATACAATATCATTTTTGATTGGGGATCTCCATCTAAGGGGGAGAATTTTGAAGTATTGCATCTTGATAAAGGGACTATGTATAGTATTCTTTTTGAAGCATATATTTTTGGCCCTTTGTCCTTGATGTCAAAGGGACAAAGAGTGTATAGTTTATACATGTGAAAAAGATAGTGGTGAAAGGAGGAGAGTTTGCAAATATAGACACAATGTTGCCATCAATGATAAAGGGGGAGATTATTGTTGATAATCTTAGAGGATCCAGTTAATGCTGAGAGGGGGGTGAATCAGTATTAACAATAATTTCAATCTTAAAACTTGAACTTATAAAACTTCTTTGAATCAAACATAAACCAATAGTAAAATTTTTACCATTACTGGTAATCACTGATAACCAACTATTAAACTGATTTATCAGAACGACTCATTAAGTG
The DNA here is from genome assembly GCF_030272615.1 of Cryptomeria japonica. NCBI lineage: Eukaryota > Viridiplantae > Streptophyta > Pinopsida > Cupressales > Cupressaceae > Cryptomeria > Cryptomeria japonica. The sequence goes on from NC_081410.1 coordinate 541,542,257, forward strand.
TTCATCAATATGCATAAACATGAAGTAAAAGATAACATCACATTAAAACATTCATCACATGAACACCATGTTTTTCACGTGGAAACCCAAATAGGGAAAAACCACAGTGGGAATTGGTACCCACAAAAAAGTGCACTCTTTTGGAATGCGCCTTGTTAGGAGCCTAGCTCGGTTAGAAGCTTACAATGGTGCCCTGTTCAGACCCTGTTAGGAGTCACCTGGTTAAGAGATTTAGATGATTAGCCTTGTTAGGAGCTTTGACCTGTTAGGATCAGACTCACAAGAGGATTTAGCACTCTGATATAGAGCTACCCAGTTAAGGGATTTACAATGTAAGGCCTATTAGGACCTACTCGATTAAGGGATTTTGACTGCTGCAATTGTTAGAGAACAACAGTGAATGATCTGGGTACAACACTTAACTGCTTGCTTGATCAGATCCAATTAAGCTCCAAATTTGCTACACTCTGGCAGATCTTATACTCTGGTTCGGCTTCACACTTTTCTCAAAACCACCGACACTCCAAACATCAACTTTACCGACATAAATAACCTTTACAACTTAGTCAGTTACAAAACCCTAAGACTTACAACATAGATCATCATAGATCTTTTACAACTCATTACAAATCATCGTTGATCATCATGGATCATTACAATCAATTACAAATCAACTACAACTATTGAATGATCATCGCATCTCGATCTAATACAAAGTCAAACCCTTAGAACACTCCGCTAAGCACTTTGCATATTCCTAATAAATTTGCTTTCCAAATGCTCTAAAACATCTTTCAAACACTTCATGCGGTTTGTGCCACGTCATTGCCAATATTTGAACTTGATGTAGATCACCGCCAAACCAAAAATCATTACCGGTTAAGAAAATTGTTTACCGGTCCTTAAACCCTTCTTAAAACCTAGCAAAAATACAACATAAATCATAAACATGATTTCTGATAACCAAAACATGATGCGGTTACAATCAGATACATATTACAATAATACAAGCTCACATTCTAGACCACAACACTTCAATCATCACCAATCGCCAGATCAAATCAAAACATTCCTCATTTACCGGCTAAGGTCCTAATTCCTAGTTTACTGTCTATAATACTGGTAAGGCCTTTCCGGTAGACAAAAAAGACTTAGATGAGAAAATACAACATAGTAAATATCAGTTTCCATCAATGACAACACAAATAATTGATCAAAGTCATCCGATCATACAATCTCAATCTCTTCATCACAATGTCATCACAAATAGTCCTTTACCGGTTCAATCACCATTATTGATCTGCATCAATTATGCCAATTATGACAACATTATCCCCCTTTGGTATTGATGGAAACACCAACATAAACTCCAACATATTCAACTAAAATCATGCTGCCCAGTTTTGAAACTTCTCTGCTATACTTCACTCTTCTGCCAGTTCACTCAGTTCATCTTTACCTGGAACTAAATCTTCATTTCTTCTCCCCCTTTCTGTTACACATATTCTCCTCCTTAGGATAATCTATTTCTTATCCCCCTTTGACAACAATGCCAAAGGTGCATATGCATCGCTGGTCATCAAATATCATCTAAGCTGCTCCCCCTGCAGAGTAGCCACCATTTCATTGATCCTCAGTGAAAAATATTTAGTAAGCCCACTGGATTGATGCACCTCCTGCATCTTAGTTCTTCTTATGTAGGGGTCTGACCCCTAATTTACCTTTGAGGTACTCAAAGGTAGTCTTCGGCAATGGTTTTGTGAAAATGTCTGCAAGCTGCTCTTTACTTGTCACATACTTCATTACGACTTGCTTCTCCTGGAATCTCTCCCTCAGAAAGTGACATTTCAATTCTATGTTCTTTGTCCTTGCATGTAACACATGATTTTTTGAAATATTAATAGCACTTATATTGTCACAATAAATAGTTACCAGTTCAGACATATCAAGTTTGAAACCTTCTAATACATGTCTCATCTAGATTGCCTACATGCAATTCATTGATCTTACGACATACTCTGCCTCTCCTGTTGACTGTGACACACATGTTTGCTTCTTACTTGTCCAAGCAACCAATCTACCTCCAAGAAGAAAAGCTCCACCGGTAGTGCTTTTCCGGTCATCGTCATTGCCTGCCCAATTTGCATCAGTAAACACTTCCAAAGAAAAATCATTTTTATAAGGATACCATAAACCATAGTCTATTGTGCCTTTCAAGTACCAGAATATTCTTTTCAATGCTACCAAGTGAGTCTCCTTGGGATCCTTCTGAAATCTAGCAACAAAACCAACAACATGTCCAATATCAGGCCTACTGTGAACAACATAATGCAATTTACAGATCATGGACCTGTATTCCTTTTCATCAACAAAGGGTGAATCATCTTGCTTAGACAGTTTACAACCTGTCACCATCGGAGTGCTAATCGGTTTACAATCCTCCATGCCAAATGTTTTCAACACTTCCTTTACATACTTACCCTGACAGATAAATATTCCACCATCCAATTGATGGACCTGCAACCCAATGGAAAACTTAATTTCACCAATAAAAGACATTTCAAATTCTTTCTTCATCTCCTTAGCAAACACCATACATAGAACATCATCACCTCCAAAAATTATATCATGTACAAATACTTCAGGTATCAATACTTTGTCTACATCAGTCTTAAGATATATGTTACTGTCCTCACTGGTACACTGAAATCCTATCTTGATCAGATGTGCATGAAATCTTTCAAACCATGCTCTTAGTGCTTGCTTCAATCCATACAGTTCCTTATGCAACTTGCAAGCCATATCTTTACTCTTAGTTAAAGAAAATCCATCCAGTTGTTCTATGTACACTTCTTCCTCAAGGATGCCATTAAGAAAAGCAGATTTAACATCCATCTGGTAGACCTTAAATCTTTTAAATGCAACATAAGCAAGTAACATTCTGACTCCTTCCAATCTCGCCACCAGCGCAAAGGTTTCTCCATAGTCTTCTCCTTCTTCTTGCGCATATCCTTTGCATATTAACCTTTGTTTATTCCTCACAACCTTGCCTTCTTCATTCAACTTGTTTCTAAAGGCCCATTTAGTGCCGATCACATTCTTATCTTCTAGTCTGGGAACAAGTGTCCATGTCTTGTTCTTCTCAGTCTAATCCAATTCCTCATTCATGGCATTAATCCAATCATCATCCTTCAATGCCTCTCTTATTGTTTTAGGCTCTATAGTTGAAATTAGACATGAGTTTTCTCTGATTTTCCTTCTTGTTTGTACACCAACATTTTTATCTCTTATAATTTGTTCTTTTGAATGATTCAGTCTAACATATCTTGGTATTACCGGTTCTGGTGCTATGCCTTCTGCTTCACATTCTTCATCTTCTTCATCGCTATCTTCATTTATCGATTGAGCACCTATTTCTGGATTGTTCTGCTCATCATTCTTTTGTACCTCTAGTTCAATAAACACAAGTTTATCTTCATCTTTCTCAGGTTCAAATCTGCTAGTCTCATCGGACTTCTTAGAGAGGTCATCTACCTTCACATTAGCACTCTCAATGATCTTTTTTGTTCTTTTGTTATAACATTTGAAATCCTTACTCTTTGTAGAGTAGCCAAGAAAAATACCTTCATCACACTTTGCATCAAACTTTCTAGTGTATTCATCACATTTAATGAAACATCTACTCCAATTTTTTTTAAGTAACTTACATCAGGAGTCTTGCCATGCCATAATTCATAAGTGTTTTGTTGTAACCTCTCTTGACAAGTACCCGGTTCAAAGTGTAAACAATAGTGATGACTGCTTCTCTCCAAAACATTTTTGGTACTTCACCTTGAATCAACATGGTTCTAGCAACTTCAACAATTGTTCTATTCATCCTCTCTGCTATCCCATTCTGTTGTGGAGTTCTAGGAGCTGACATCTACCTCTTGATTCCCTGTTCATAATAGAACTTCATAAATTCATTAGAAGTAAATTCTCCACCCCGGTTAGATCTTAAACATTTTAAATTCTTCCTGGTTTCTTTCTCAACTAAAGCTTTGAATGTTCTTAATTTACTGAATACCTTTGACTTTTCTCTCATAAAAGTTACCCACATCATCTTGGAAAAATCATCAGCGAAAATCATGAAATATTTATCACCAAAATAACTCTTAGTCCTCATAGGACCACAAAGATCAGTATGAACCAAATCAAGGATATTTTATGAAGAGAAAGACTTACTCTTGAAAGATACAAAAGTCATCTTACCCATCTGACAGTCTTTACATAACACATTATTTGGTTTAACAAGCTGGGGCATACCTCTCACAATAATTGATTTTTTAACCTTTATCAAATTATCAAAATTAACATGACAAAATCTCTTGTGCGATAACCAGCTGTCTTCAATCTTTGCCACCAAACAACTATTCACGTTAGTATTTAGATGAAAAATATTACCTCTTGTCTGCTTTCCAATAGCAATCAATTCTCCATTATTTCCAAGAATCCTGCACACTCCACTTTTAAATTCTAAAAGATAACCCTTATCATTTAATTGTCCAACACTCAAAAGGTTATACTTTAATCCATCAACCTAAAAGACATCATCTGCATTGCTTTTTCCATTTAATGAAATAGTTCCTTTACCTTTAACCATGCAGGGTGAGTTGTTACCAAATCTTATTATACCTCCATCAAATTCTTCAAGGGATAAGAACTTGGTTCTATCACCGGTCATGTGGTGTGAGCAACCACTATCTATTATCCATTCATCACTGCTATCCATGTGAGACACCAATGCCTTTTCATCAGTCAGATCTTCCTTCACAACAACAAACACTATCTCCTCATTGTCATCTTCTTCTTATTCTTCATCAATTACTCCTTCATCAACTGCAACATAACAATGTTTATGTCCTTTTCCTTTGAACTTTCTAAATTTCTCTTTCTTATCAGTGTTAGGACAGTTAGCATCTATGTGTCCAATTTTATTGCAAGAGAAACACTTCAAGGGTAATTTACCTTTATACTAACCGGTGCCTCTAGGAAACCTTTTAGCCAATAATGCCTCAAGTTCCATCAGATGATCTTCATTATCATCCTCACCTCTACTACTACCATGACTAGAACTGTAGTCATGATTATGATAAATATCCTTTCCTTTCCTAACAAATGTACCAGTAACAGAACCTTTAAAAGCAGATTCAGATGGTTTTGAAACACTATTATCAAAGCTATTTAACTCAAACACAATCAACTTTCCAATAAGAGAGTCAACATGCAAAAACTCTAATAGCATACTTTGGTAGGAGAGTTCTAAGCAATTTACTAACAACAATATCATCATCAATATTACCTCCATCACTCTTAATACCACCTACAACTTCTTTAATCCTTTGACCATATTGTGAAATATTCTCATCAACAACCATTTTCATGTCATTAAATTTGCCTCTTAAACTCTCTTCTTTTTCTCTTTGAACATGTTCATCTCCTCCATAAATCAATTCTAGTTTCTCTCATACCTCAAATGCAGTTTCTAATCCATGAACATCTATATACTCAGAATCAGATAAAGTACTTAAAATTGCTTCCAAGGATTGAATGTTTTCTTGTTTCTGTTTAAGCTCATCTAGTGTCAAGGGCTTGGTAGTAGGAGCAACATAATTATTCATCACATGATTCCAATACTGAGCACCCAATCCTTTAATGTATATCTTCATCCAGTTTTTCCATATCAACTAGTTATCCTTGGTAAACTTGGGATCCTCCTTCTTCATCATCTTTCTTCAGGATCTTTCCCTCAAGCTGTTAAGCTTTCTACACACAAAGGACCATGATGAACTTATAAGGCATTGAGAGGGGGGGGGGGGTGAATCGTTGCAAGTAAAAATAATACAAATTTGATTATCAATTTCACCAACTTAAAACTCAATAGGCATATAAGAAATAACATCAAGTAAGCAATCACCACATAAAGCATAAAAAAACATGACACAAGAGGTTATACGTGGAAAAACCAAATGGGAAAAACCATAGTGGAAGTTGGTACCCACAAAGATCCACTATTTGCAGTATAGAGATTTGACCGGTTGAAGTCTACAACACCCGGTTAAGGGCACACCCTGTTAGAAGTGTGTAAGCCCGGTTAAGAGCTACACAATAAGGCCTGTGAGGACCAGCCCTATTAGGAGCTACCCACGTTACTGGGATTTGCAAACACAAGTTAATGTGTCACCTGGTTAGAGGATTTCATGAGCAGACCTGTTAGGATCTAACTGCACCCTGTTAGGAGTGACCTTGTGAGAGGATTTTCTTGTTGCAACTGTTAGGGAGACAACAAGTTCAAATGATCTTAGTATAACACCATCAGTGTCTGATAAGATCCACTTTAGAATATTACAACATCACATATACTTCATCTCTGAACTCCTCTGATCACCACACTATCGGAAATACAAAATTCGCTAATCAATCCTTACACATTAAAGCTCATACTCATATATATCTTCATACCTCATCACACATTTTAAAAACATTATTAGGTCAGCTAGAACCTTGAAACAATTCCCTAGGTTCACTATATCTGGACAATCTTGCATTGCATGGCTTAGTTATGTCGGCCACCGACATAATAAATCTAATTCTGTGTCATTTTATTGATCTGAGTGATTTTCATCACTACCGGTTAAGTCTTAGTCAAAATACCTGCTTTGTCAATCAAATCTTGTTCACCCGATTAAATCACCACATGCAGTCACAAACATAAATTCATCTACCAGTATTCATTGCTTCTATAAAACCACATCCTCTCATTCCTCATAGATTTCTTGTACCGTTTGTCGGAGTATAAAATGCTGTCTGTCTTTTACCGGTTAAAGTCCTAAATACCGGCTGTGCTAAAAATTGTCTCTGCTTACCGGTTGACCTGTAGGACTCAAATGACTATAGAAACATAGTTTCCATCAATGACAACATGCAACATAGTCATCAAACAACAATCTAATCTCTTTACAAAACAAACATGTACCAATTGCATCAGGCAAACAAACAATTACCAGTTAAGATCAAATGATCAAATGCCAATAATCTCCCCCTTTGGCATTGATGGAAACACTTAGGAAAATTTTGTCAACTAAGTGTGTAATACAAAAATTAACTACATGACATGTACCCCCCCTTAGCAATTGCATGCTATTATACAAAAATGAAAGAGATTCCTATTGCTTCCTCTTTACATTACATACAAAATTTTGACTGCCTCTTTAACTATTACTCCCCCTTTGACAACAATGCCAAATAAGTAAGTAAAATGCATGAAAGATATATGCATTGCACATCAAAATTTGCATCAGAGCATACATATATGAGTCATAAAGTCTTTACAAAACAATTTTAGAAAAAATGTCACTGAAATGAAACTTCAATTGTTTTAGATCATTATCCCATGTCTCTAATAGTATGTCGGTAATCTCAACATGTGTGTTTATCTGCCCGCCTAACTCCTCCATTTCATCAACTATGCTCATCTCAGGTGTAGAAAAAATAGCCTCCGACTCCTTGTATGCTCACTATAAAATTTCAACTTTAGGAATTAGTTTAGTCTGGAGCTCCTTCAATGCGCTCTTATTCGTTTGACCTTCTCATGTTCATACACCTCAATTTTATGATGTAAGTCTATAACTGATCTACCAAAATGAATAGCTGAGTCATTTAGGGGTCTAAATGTTTCACTCAAGATTTCAAGTTCTTTCTCAACATCTTCCCTTTTCTCCTTTAAGTTAGCACAAAATAGTGAAAATTTTGAAACAGTAGCCAAAATATTTCCTCCGGTTTCCAGTCCATTCTTCAACAAGTCTTTATTAACCGTGAGTGCTACCTTACCTTTATCTATCTTAGACATCAGGTGTTCTATCCTTTTCTTCTTGTATTCCTTTTCAACTGATATGTATGCTGCATCTTCAAAAGTCTTGAGTTGGTCTCCGACATCGATAACCAACTGCCCAAGTTTGTCAATGGTAGTAACAAAACTTTCAGTATTAGTCTTCGGTAGGAGACTAGTCAAAATATCAACTACTATCTTGATTGTCTCTGCCTCTCTCTGCTATTCCTTCACTCTCTTATTTTGAGCTCTAGATTGCATTGCTGTTGCAATCTCCATTAATTGAGAAGAATGCAAATTGTCCATATCAATAGGTCCTTTAATACTAACCGAGTCATCATCATCATCATCATCAATTATTTTCTTCTCCTTTGAATCCTTTTTCTCTACCTTTTCTTTCTCTGTTTTCTCCTTCTAGGTCTTATCTTCTTCTTTCTTCCCTTCTTCAGTTGTGTCCTTGACCGGTGGTGGTTGAGTTTCCATATTTTGTTCATTCACCGGTACTTCTTCATCCTTCTTTTCATCAGTCTTTTCCTTTTGACTGTCATCAATATTTACATTTACTCTTACTGGATGGAATTTGAGTATCAGTAGGCTGTGTGTTCACCTGTGGCTCATCAAAGCTCTTTTCTTCAGTTTTCTTCTCCACTTGTTCCTCTTGCTACTCATGTTGTTCAAACATTTGAATATCAATATCAAATACATCTATATTACCAATAGTATTATCAACATTGTCTATAGTGTTATCATAAAAAATGATCTCCGGTTCAGTATTAATAGGATCATCTTGCATATACTTGTTATCCGGTTCAAAATCTATGATCTTAACACCTTTAGGAAGTTCTTCTACCTTTCACTTTTCATAACTATCTTCCTCAACTTGTTTTTCCTCTTCTTCATCCGGGATGAATCCTTTAGCCTTCTTGATCAAAATCCCAGTCTCCTTCTGGATTGATTCGGTCTCTCCTATTAACATTCTTGTTAATCTCTTTTTGGATTTGAATGATGCTTTTGCATTAACCCTTATTGCTTCAATCTCCTCTTCACTTGCTTCCAATTGTAGGTGCTTAAAGATAAAATCAATGAATTCTTTGTCTTGGCTAATGGCAGCCTGCCACCTTGCATCAATAAGATTATACAAAGAATTTGGAATCTGCCCTTGTAGCTCAATAAGGGCTCTGCTAAATTTATTCATACTAAAGATGACTGCATCTTTAATCTCTCTTTGTTGACTTTTAGATAAATTAATAAACAATGTATTCAAACCTTTGTATATCCCATAATCCTTAATTATTTGAACCATCCTATTGAAAGAGTCTTCTAATGTAAATGGTTTCTTAGGCGATTTTCCCTTACCAGTTGCCTTAGGCTTCTTAACACTTGCTCTAAGTTCTCTTTTATCCTCATCTGATTCAGTAGCCTCTTCATCATTTTCCGGTTTATGGGCTTGTTGCTTCTTCCTCTTTCTGGTTTGTATTGGTACAACAGGTGGATCAACAATTTTATGCTTTCTTTGGAACTAAATTTTAGATGGTTTCCCTCTTTGTGATTCAGTCGATTTGTCTTCTTCCATCTTCTTTTCTACTTCTTTGGCTTTTGCAGCTCTAGTCTTACTGGTAGGGGTATTGGTAAGGGTACCGGTAGGTACACTAGATGCTTCACCTTGCTCTGCTGTGTGCTTTGTCCTAGCTACTACAATATGCTCTTTTGTAAATCCTACCTGCTCAGCAAATTCTTCTACCTCCTTCCTTATCTTCTTAGCAATTATTGGTCTCTGCAGCTTAGAGTGGACTTGTAGTGATTTTTCTTTGTATGTCCCAAATCTCTCTGCAATGGTATTCATCGGTTGCTCTAATAGATGATCAACATAAGAAATGAGTAGATTCATGTCTACCTCATATCCCATAGGTAACACCCATGTTGTTCTAGGGATAACTGCTTCCATCATACAAGTATCTGTATCCACCATGAAACAAATTGTCTTCTGATGCAGGAGCATCTAGGAACATACCAAGGCAACCAAATGGTCAAAACATGAATGAAGGCTCAAGGACTTCTATAAAGGTCAATTGGGACATTTTGACGCCAATAATGGCAATTTATAATGATCAATATGATTTTAGAGTTAAATGTCATGAAGGTCTTGATAAGGACTTTAGGACCAAAAATTATGTAAGGGAGGCCAATAGTGCCTAAATGGGATTTGGATGGTTAGATAAAGTTTTTTTCAGATCCTAGGAGTAATAAAACATCAAGTTTGATAGGTTAGACTTTAAAATATTCAATAAATTGTAAGTTAGAAATTCAAATTTTTGAATTCTAACGGTTAGTTGTTTTTAGGTGGGAAAATGGATTTTAGAGTCTAAACAAGTCTATAATGACAAATAACTAATATAGGTCAGTTTGGATGGTTGAAATACACCTTATATATGTTGGACAAAGTGAGAAAAGGAGGAATGGCTGTATTTTGTACGGATTGCATCATTGAAAGGCAATAAAAACTCATTTTCTTGCATTTTAAAGTCTCTTTTGATGATTCACTGATCAAGTATCACTTGTATGAACTAGAAATATAATTTTGAAGTTATTTTGATTCATTTACATCCATTCCTATTTTTGTTTCAGATTTATTTGACTGATTGGCCTCTTGAAAGGCTTGTTTTGACATTGTTTTGAGAGCATGGGATAAGGATTCATTCCAAAAATGTACTTACTGTGACTTGGAATGAATCCCTAAGTTGTATCATATCATGCTAACACTAAATATGCAATATTGACAAGAAATTGCAAGGTGATCACTCAAAAAGTGGATTTGAAGGTGTGAAGAGGGTGTGGGAAATGAGGCTAAGGTATAGCAGCCACTAAAGTAACCATTGGAGGGATAGTTTTTATGATTGGAATTGTTAGAGGGAATCAAGGAGATTGTGTTCCATCATTTTTTCACTCAGATAAGTGATGGCATGTGGGAGATTGACCAAGCCCTAGTTTTTAGGGGTTTTGAGGCCTAATTTGGGGCTTTCATATTTGCAGGAGCCATAGAGTCAAATTGACACCCAAATTGTTTTATTGGGACCATATACAAATATTTTCCAAATTTGTGGAGTGATTGGAGTTGTCGAGTTGGTAGTTCCTTTGTAAATGCACCCATTTTTGTGAGTAAAAAGTGTCTCAGTCAGCCATTAGAGAGATTTGGTACAAAACATCACCTAGTTTAATTTTGGTAAGTTGTGTAACTCCGAAAAGGGTATCTGAAAGTGCAATTTTTTTGAGAATTATTTTGAAAAAATCTGGATTAAAGTCTAAATAACAGTCCCAGGAAGGCTAATTGGGCTAGGCCTAATTCAGAGCATCAATTTTCGAAGCTTGTGTTCCAAAACAATAGTTCCTCATTCTGAAATATGTTTAGTAAGATTGAAGAGGGTATTTTAATTTGTAATTTTTTTTGGATTTATTTGTAAAAGTTGAAAGTTATTTGTGTTCTACCCATTTGAAAGGCTACTAGGTTTGAGGACCTAGAAGTGAGTTTGCCTAGCTAAACTTGAGTCAAGGTTTTGCAACCTATTGGTACCCTATGGGTTGAGTCTAATAAGTCATTTTAAACCTTTATAACCATTGATTGAGGTCTTGTTTGGGTTTGGGTCTCTTTGTGTCATTTGGGTGTCATTAAACATATTGGAAACCTTGTATTTCCCATATAAATCCACCCAAACCAAGTGGCCCATCATAATCCCTCTGCATCATCTTCTCATACTGGTTTACTACTTCTATCGGTATAAGATCTCTAGCATGCATTTTCTTCTGAAATTCCTTGAAGTAGCCCCAAGAAATATTATCAAACTTGTCCCTCAACATCCTAATGCTGTTCTTCATCTATTGTAGTGCAGGGGTACCTTCAATCCATTGAACATCTCCAATACCCGGGAAATAGTTTTGGAAATTAAAAAACAATCCCAAAATCAATTGTCCAAATTTGAATATCAGCTTCTTGTCTTTCTTCACAGCCTCTAGATTCACAATTAATTGGCTTCTTAGTGCCTCGGCTAAATCATAATCAACATTCTCTTTTACCATCCGGTACGCAGTATGAATAACTGCTGCCGGTATGCTGTTCATTTTTCTTGAATAGTAAATCCTATACCCAATCACCATAGAGGCATATTTCACAGCTAGATCATTGATGTTATTTACTATCTTGGCTCTACCATCCCATTTTGATCCTATTAACTTCTCCACATCATTCTTGGGTACAGATCTTAGTAGAGGTGCTTCACCGGTTGAGCAAAATCTGGTTACTGCATGGATGAATTCCTTGGTTATTTTATGTGGTCGATCCAACCACATAAATTGATCATGAATACAACTCAAAATAATTAATGAAGTTGATTGCATGATGGAACCCTTTCTCGGCGATACTCTTAAATTGTTCCTTCAGTATGCCCTTGTTATCACACAATGATTTATACTGATCATGAATAATTGATACACCCATTTCCGCAAGTTTACAGTGATAAAATGATCTGGCATCTTCAACATGCAAAACTCCATGTATGGTACACTGGATTGGGCATCGATAGGGTCTGTTTCTTCTGATTTGAAAGGATGACATTTGAACTCCGATCGTGGCCTCTCGGTCACATCAACAAGATGCGGTGTATCCATACTAAACTATGCGAAATATCAAAGCAAAGAGTAAGATTTATGGATAAATACCTTTCCTTCTTCTGAACTAGGGTTTCACACTGTCAAAACCTTCAACATTGTTCACCGATTCACAATGCACTTTTGATCACCTCAAGTCTCTGCTAAACACGCCGAATGCTGCAATCACAAACTTTTCTCTGCTATGCTCGCTTGCCAAATGCTCTCAAGATCGCAAAGTGAGAAATGATATTCAAAATGTTCTTTTATTTTCTTTCTATCTACAACATTAAATGCTTTAACCAACAAAACCCTAAAATGCCTTAAAACACTCTTAAGCATATTATGGGTTGCTAAAATTGAATGATATTTACCGATTATGATTCAAAAAGACTTACAAACATCACAATGCATCAGAAGATGCAAATTTAACTTACATTACTTCATCCAGGGGTTCATCTCAAGATTTGACAATATGCTCACCCGAAGTTGTAGAAACAACTTAGTTTGTCGGTGATGGATTTTCCACACTAGGTGAAGAATTTGATTCCTTATATGGTTTGTCATCACTCTTCTTCTTCCATGTTCCATTCATCTCAGCTCTAGTTTCTTCAATATCAACTTTCTGCTTTCCTTTTCGGTCTGTAAAATGATTCACTGGTTGGTTCTTTTGTATTATGCAAAACTTAGCAATGTGTCCTACTTTATTACAATGATAACATGACATTCCAAATGCTCTCCATAGTCTTGCATTGCCTCTACCTATCCTTCTTGTACATTTTATTGCCACATGTCCATAATTGTTATAGATTGAACAAATCACATTGATTCTTCTCTCCATCTCATAGGGACTAGACCGGTGGACATAGGGTCTTTTCCAATTAGTGCTTCTTTGGTCATTAGAAATCCTTCTGCAATCACCAACAATTCTTGGATTCATATGAGATATTGGATAACTATCTTCATACCTCCATTCGATAGATCTATGCCCATACATGTTGCATGTATAACAGTAACCTTCAAATTTTCTAGGCACATATCTATTATTAGGTCTATAACCAGTATTAGAATCAGATATGCTTCTACAAACATTAGCAATATGTCCTAGTTTATGACAATTAAAACAAACAGGTTTGTAATATTTCATACATGTAGGTTTTTGAGCCTTAGGAGCTATTTTACCTTCATGCATGTTACTCTTTGTACCAGAAGGTTCTTCTTTCTCAAATGTATTGTATCCTAACCTAGATGTATCACCATTCATGATTTGAGATTGGATCTGTTCATCCAACATGATAGAACTCTTATTGAATTTTGCAAGCTTCTCATTAGCTTCTGCAAGCTCTTTAGTAAGATCTTCATTCTGCTTCATAAGAGTCTCTCTAAGAGACATTGCCATATCAAGATCCGCTTTGATTTCTTCTTTCTCTCCTTTCTCCTCAAGCCAGTGTGCATATATAGTGTCATTCTCCTATTTTATCTTAAAGATCTCACAATCTTTCTCTTTGTTCTTGTCTTCAGCTGCCCTCCTAGCTTTAAGTTCTTGACTCATCCGGAGTGTAAGGGCTTCAAGTTCTCTCCTCAGGTTAAGTTTATCACCATTTAGTTTCTCCACTTACTCAACCAATGCATCTATGTTTTCTCCATCAGAAGAGCTGCTTTCATTGATCTCCAATAATTATTCGGTCAGTTCTTTCCTTTTAGCTAGTGATGTCTTATACTTGCCTCTTCGGGTTTCTAGATCTTCTTGGGTTTTTGAAAGTTCCCTAGCCATCTCTCGGTAACTCATTCCTTCCCCCATATTTGCCTTAGGATTAGAGATCCCTTATAAGCGGTTAGGCCTTAAGGAAGTTTGGCTTTGATACCAATTGATGAACTTATAAGGCACTGAGAGGGGGGGGGGTGAATCAGTGCAAGTAAAAATAATACAATCTGATTATCAATTTCACCAACTTAAAAATCAATAGACATATAAGAAATAACACCAAGTAAGCAATCACCACATAAAGCATAAACCACATGACACAAGAGGTTATACATGGAAAATCCAAATGGGAAAAACCACAGTGGAAGTTGGTACCCACAAAGATCCACTATTTGCAATATAGAGATCAGACCGGTTAAGGTCTACAACACTTGGTTAGGGGCACACCCTATTAGAAGTCTCTAAGCCTAGTTAGGAGCTATACAATAAGGCCTATGAGGACCAGCCCTATTAGGAGCTACCCATGTTATTAGGATTTGCAAACAAAAGTTAATGTGTCACCTGGTTAGATGATTTAATGATCAGACCTGTTAGGATCCGACTGCACCCTATTAGAAGTGACCTTGTGAGAGGATTTTCTTGCTGCAACTATTAGGGAGATAATAAGTTCAAATGATCTCAGTATCACACCATCAATGTCTGATAAGATCTGCTTCAAAACATTACAACATCACATATACTTCATCTTTGAACTCCTCTGATCACCGCACTATCAGAAATACAAAATTCGCTAATCAATCCTTACAAATTCAAGCTCATAATCATATATATCTTCATACATCATCACACATTTTAAAAAAATTATTAGGTCAGATAGAACCTTGAAACAATTCCCTAGGTTCAATGTATCTAGATAATATTGCATTGCATGACTTAGTTATGTCAGCCACTGACATAACAAATCCAATCTTGTGCCGTTTTACTGATCTGAGTGATTTTCATCACTACCGGTTAAGTCTCAGTCAGAATACCTGCTCTGTCAATCAAATCTTGTTCACCTAATTAAATCACCACATGCGATCATGAACATAACTTCATCTACCAGTCTTCATTGCTGCTGTAAAACCACATCATCTCATTCCTCATAGATTTTCTGTACCGGTTGTCGGAGTATAAAATGTTGTCTGTCTTTTACCGGTTAAAGTCCTAAATACCGATTCTGCTAAAAACTATCTCTGCTTATCGGTTAAGCCTTGCCGCATGACCTATAGGACTCAGATGTTTGTAGAAACATAGTTGCCATCAATGCCAACATACAACATAGTCATCAAACAACAATGTAATCTCTTTACAAAATAGACATGTACCAGTTGCATCAAGCAAACAAAAAATTACCGGTTATGATCAAATGATCAAGTGCCAAAAAACCAATGCTCTGATACCAATTGATAATCTTAGAGGATCTGGTTAATACTGAGAGGGGGGGGTGAATCAATATTAACAATAATTTCAATCTTAAAACTTGAACTTATAAAACTTCTTTGAATCAAACATAAACCAATAGTAAACTCTTTACCATTACCGGTAATCACTGATAACCAATTGTTAAACTTGTTTATCAGAACAACTCATTAATTGTTCATCAATATGCATAAACAAAAAGTAAAACATAACAACACATAAAAAAATTCATCACATGAACACCATGTTTTTCATGTGGAAACCCAAATAGGAAAAAACCACGGTGGGAATTGGTAACCACAAAACATGTGCACTCTTTCTGAATGTGCCTTGTTAGGAGCCTAGCCCGGTTAGAAGCTTACAATGATGCCTTGTTAGGAACAAACCCTGTTATGAGTCACTTGGTTAAGGGATTTAGATGATGAGCCCTATTGAGAGCTTTGATATATTAGGATCAACCTCGCAAGAGGATTTAATCCTCTAATATAGAGCTACCCGGAAGGGATTTACAATGTAAGGCCTACTAGGACCTACCCGGTTAAGGGATTTTGACTGTTGCAATTGTTAGAGAACAACATTGAATGATCTGGGTACAACACTTAACTACTTGCTTGATTAGATCCAATTAAGCTCCAAATTTGCTACACTCTGGCAGATCTCATACTCTAGTTCGGCTTCACACTTTTCTCAAAACCACCGACACTCCAAACATCAACTTTACTGACATAAATAAACTTTACAACTTAGTGAAAACAATATAGTTCCTTGTGACTATGCCATGGTATTTTACTCCACATTCTTCTGCCTTGCATGATTTTGATGTGAGGCTTTGAATCATTCTTTGAAGTATATAAGTTACCATTCTACCAATTTTTATGTTAAAATTAATTGTACATATAAAGTTATAAGTGTTGGATCTTTGTTTCATAGTCTGTCAGTATAAGTTGTCTCAGTTGGGTCACTAGAATGCTCCACATTCTACCACAATGATTGGTATGGACTTGTGATTTTGGGAAGTGGTTGAAGACAACGTTTTGGATTAGTAACAAGAGTTTTAGAGATATTGGTGCTTTGGTGCATGGTATTATTCATAATAGTATCATGTAGATGGTCCAGTTTGCACAATATTTACTAGTTAAGTGATGTTGCTCCTCTACACTAACACATAATGATTTATCTCTTTAGGAGATATTGTAGAAATATTGTAGATGGTCTTCAATGCATTTTTATTGGTCTGTATGATGTTTTGAGTGTCTCCTTAATGGTAAAGAGGTTAACTGTGAATAGTCGTAACAATGGTATTGATAATTGGTCGACATGATGTGTTCCTTCTGTTGACTCTAAATTTTACCTTGGAAACGAACAACCTTATGGGAAATTTAGTGATGGGGGACCAGTTGCACGGGTTTCACTAAATAACCTCTGGGATTGAGAAGCTGACTCCTCCTTATGGGTTTGGAGGAAAGGGAAAATAAGGAAACTTTCAGAACAGTAAATCTAGACTATTGAGGCGATACGCTAGAGCATTTTTTAAAAGACATGAGCATACAAAACCCAAGTACATATGATTTTTAAGACCATTCAACAATCTATAGGTCTGAATCAGGAACATAACCAAGATACAATTAAATTTCTTTGCAACATAAGGAAATACTCATCATGCATTTACCAAATAACAAGTGCAAAACATAGTTTAATCGATAAAATCTTAGATAAATATATTCCCAAAGTTATTGGAATTCTAATAGAATAGCACGGAAAAGACCATCAAAGCATACTAAAAGAAGTATCACAAAGGCCGCAAGCACAATTTGAATAACCTTCTCTAGAAAACAGTAATAGTTTTAAAAGGCCAAAATTCCTACTAAGCAAACTTAATTGTTCTTGAAAAGTTATGAACCCCCCCTAACAGGGAAAAAACAAGCATAAATAGAGCCCGCGGCTCTGGAAACAACTCCCAAACATGCCAAAAAGGCATAACCACCCCTGAACAGAAAACCATGCCGTGTCACTCTAAAGATCACACCCAGCAAAATGGTCCCAAGACTTCACTCCCTGCCTACAACAACCTTCATACTGTCACAAACCGAAAAGATTTCGCTAACCGTGGAAAGGCAAGTTAGAAAATCCTTTCAAACAGAAATGCACCGCCAAAACATGACGGTGCTGGTTAACTGTTTGCATATTGTGCTAAAAGGTGGGCCCCGAAAAGAAACCCAGTCAACACGTCTTTCCATTTGTCACCGTCGCACTACTCCAAAAATTGAACGCCAAATACGGACCGAGGGAGTAACGCCGAGCTAACAATTGTCTTGTACGCCCTGCACTGTTAGAAAACTAAAAAGGCAAAAAAAACAACCTAGCCAGAAACCTTAGTCATGAGGTTTTTAATGTGAACATTTCTTGGTGACTAACAGGGTAAATTCTACATGCAGAATATGAAAACCCAAAACTACTGGCTCGTAGGCTAGACTTCATGCCAAAATAGGACAGAGCAGATCGAAGGCCTGCTGCAAAGACAACCATTCATCCTTAGAGAGTGTAACCAGCGCCTCTAAATTCTGGAAATACTGATCCAGGAAAATCACTTCATCAAAAGGTAAGGGTGTAGGTTCATCCTGGAACTGCTTCAGGAGAGCAGAGAGTTGGGCCAGAGGGTGTAAAAGACACTCCACCTCGGTCGCCGAACTAGGATTGCCTAGGCACTGCAGGAAAGATCTGTCTTGTTGAAAATGCTCAACCTGGCTTAATATTTGCTCAATCCCTAACACAGTATCATTTGCAGGAAACAGAGAAGGCACACCCAATGAAACAAACCTCTCAAAATGCTGCTTGATGTCTAAAACTGAAAACTGTAAGGGTGCAAGGGCTGCTGAAGCCTACATGATTACCCTGTGCCGGTTGATGAAAACATTCATCTTTCTAATCAATTGCCGATGGTCAGCAATCCCCTTCTCCCTTAAATCTTCATCCTGAGAAGAAGACAATAGCTGAATAAGACCCTGGGCTATCGGGAACTTACCACCAATGACAAGCATGGAACTGCTAATGAGGGCATTGGCCTCGGCACAAAGGGATTGCGCTTCACTAAGGAATCTTAGCGCAGGCTGCAATGAAGGGCAGTACCGTTTTACCTTTTCACAATGAGAAACATACAACTCTGTCAACATAGTAGAAAAAACTTGGGAAACCTGCTTCAGAGGTGGAATGCTTAGCAAACACGAAATTTCATCATCCTTCGCAACCATCCCCTGTTGGAGCGGACTGCATTTACTTTGTTCAATGGACACTTGATTCTCCAAAGTAAAGATCTTTGCCTCTCCATCTCAGACAACTTGTTGCAACTGCCATGTATGATCTTGCTCATGCCACAAAAGAGTCTTCGAACTCTGAAATGCACTCACCAGATTATCCAAGACTAGCCTCTCTCACTTTCAACTCTGCTTCAAAATTTGTCTTTTCTTCAAATAATGATACTTGGGCCTCACTTAGTTGATGGGCATAATCCTCTTTTAGAAGGATTTATTCACGCAGCTGCATTTGGACCTGAGTAACATCCCTAGAGGCTACCTTTAATTGTTGTATCTCCGCATCCTTCTCTTGCAATTCCTTCAGAGCCACGTTACTTATTGCCTCTTGGCCTTTTAGCTGAGAGCTCACATTGTTGAAGGCCGACTGTAACTTCCCTTTTTCTGAATTAGCCTGAGCTAGCAGACTTTACAGACGATTGATTTCTAAGCTCCGACCTTTATCTTCCTTCCTTTGCTGGGTGAGGGAATCTCAAAGACTAGCATTCTCCGCTTGGAGCTTTTCCAGACGGTGACTCTTCTTGATAAAATCTATGGATATGGCTTTTGAAGTCTCCTCCATCATCTCTACTTTTTCAGATGCCGTGGCACTTTGAAGACTAACGTCGATGGCCTATAGTGTGTAATCATTTTTTCTCATCTAAGATTCCGGCTTGTCAACCTTGGGAAAAAGATTTGCAAAGTAGAGGCAATCCTTTTGCTCACTAAAATGTGTCTGCAAATGAGGGTGAGCCAGACGAGCACCTTCCTTTTCCTTTCGCTTGCCCGTCTTACCAAGGTGAACAGTTCTATCATAAGCAACCTGCTGCTAGAACTCATCTGGATTATCAATAGCTTGAGTTGCAAAAGCTGCACCAGGAGGAACTGCAAAGGGGAATTGTGAAATGGGCCCAATGAAAGAAGTCTGGATGGGATGGGCCAGAGCCGACGTGGAAAATAATAGGACAAAGGGGAGAGATCCTAATGGGAAAGGGCTTGAGGATGCTACTCCCATAACCTGAGGAGAGGATTCTCCAAAACCTAGCCTACGAGACATGGGGGCTGTTTCTGATGTTGGTGAGGGAAACACTGCGGATATAAAAGCCATGGCTGAGAAAGGGATAGAGGCCTGCAAGAGAACATTTTAGGGATCAACCGGCCTACCTGCTGGAGCTAAAGTGAGAGCGATAGGGACTGAGGCCTGCATTTCTATCATGGGGACAACTGAAGAAATATCCTGAGCCAGAGATGAGGGAAAAATGGGGCGTACCTGAACAGTGAAAGGCGCCGACCACTGAATATCTGAGGATGTTTCTAGAATTTGAGAGGGTGGGCTCCCTCCTGACGTGCTAGGATGTTGCCTCTTCTTCGGAGGGCTTTCACAGGACTACTTCTCCGATCGCCTTATACCAGCCTATGAACAAGGTCTACGAGCTGCACTATCCAAAGGAAGAATTTGTGGTTCTGGATCCTGCCTTTCAATATTTATAACCTCTACCTCCTACCACGTAGCAACCTCGGGAGACGGGTCCCCACGTGAGGAACTGTCATGTGTCTCATCATCAGGTTTATTTACCTTACACCATTCTTGTTCAAAACACTCATCCAAGGGGGCATTTCCAATGATAGCTCTAGGATGATTTACCTCTTGCCGATAGACCCAAATATCTTCCATTTTCTTTCTGGACCAAACTAAAGTCCTCATATTTTCCAACAACGCCCAAGGGATAGGCTTTGTGAGGTTGAATTTCTGCAAGGAGGAATAAAACTTTAGCCATGGGGGGTGTCTTAAGATAGGAAAATCATTAGGGTCCACATACAGGTTCGGGTCGTCAACCTGGGGGTTTGTGTGCTCTGCCCATGAAATCCGAGGCTCATGCCTGATAGCATTCTTTCTTTTGCTTAAGCAACTGTCAGGGTCATAGCTCCAAGAGTCATCAATCACTACAAAACCAAGCTGCGCCATTTTTTATGTCAGGATCTCTTCTGCAATTTTCTTTCTCACTAGAGTAATTGGGCCAATGGCCTTGTTATCTTTGGTGATAGAGGTATCATGCTTTCCCACTCCAATGGCTCCCTCGATCCTCACCAACTACCTAGTGATCTCGAGAGCCAGGGTTCGATCAGTTACGTAAGTGGGCAGCCAGAAAGGTTCTTCGGAGAACCCATGCACCCAAATGAAAGAAAAATTAGGGCCCACGAACCAGTCGCAAGGAGGGTGCTCATTTTGTATCCAATTCATCTGGATCTGGGAGAAACAGGCTAATGGCTCATTGGGGATCACTCCAAGGTCTTTGAGCATGAGAGTCATGAACAGATCCAAAAACTAATATGAATCATAGGAGGCTAGCAGCAGAGGTGTCCAACAGGACACTGACATTACATTTCCAGATTCATCGTAAGTGGCCAAGCACATGAACTGCCCGAAGAAAGCCTCATTTTGGTGCAAAAGCAGGTACACCAATACTGAAGAGAATCTAAAGCACCGCAACTGCTGGAACTCAGATAATTGCTTAATAATGGCCCTGACAATAGTCACAAAGAAGTCAAAGTGAAATAGTTCCCTTTGCTTCCTACATTTGAAGAGAAAACCGATCATGGAGGCTGTGATATCCCGGTCGCTGTCATGACCACACAACCATGCCAGGGTAGAAGAGATATCCTTGAGGCCATCTTATCTTAGATCATTGTAGGACAAAGGGAACTTTGGAAGTCCAACAGACAGACTTCGATTGAGAGTGCTTTGATAGCAAGTCAAAGTGTCTCTCCTAGTGCTCCAAAATTTCTTGATTGAGCTCTATTAGAAAACCTCTGTTGCTTTGAAAATTGGGCAGAACATCATCTCCTTAATGGCTTCTGGAGATATGACCAATCTCAGGAGGGAGCCACTGACAGAGCATGAGATGGAATCAAAAAACTATGCGCAAGCTACTACGAGCTTAGGGCAGTACGAGACTGCGAGAACCAAGCATTGGGGAGCACCACTATTCCAAAAACGTACCGCCATGGATTGGGAATCAACTTTGTGATGAAGCAGCATCTCTGAGGTTCTTGGGCTGCTTACGAACCTCAGGCTCAAAAATATTTTCCAAGGATTCTAGAACAACAGACGCATTTCGGGTTGTCACTTTAGCCTTGGCCTTCATTTTTGGATACTCCTTCTTTGGAGGGATGTCATGCGCATAATAAGATAGATCCCCAAAAACATTAACCCAGAAACCTCTAGGAACAACACTTGCGAACGCAGCCTCAGAATCCATTATGGGTAGAAAGCTTCCCTTCCTTGCTGGAAAAATTCTAAAATCGGGAGATAAAACTTGTTCGTCTTCTTTTCCTTCGCTTTTCAAAACGGACAGATAAAAGGGAAGAACTTATAGCCTTAAATACAAAACGTGCCTGGATTTTCGCAAAAGCGAATGCTGAATGGCAAGTACCTGCTTACACGTGTGCCAACTCAAATTATTGCTGCAATAAACTCCCGCGGATGAAGGGCACCACCATTCTCGCTTTCCAAGAATGCCTTTGGCTAGTCTGCCATTACTCGAGGAAAATTCCTTTAGGCAAATCTTTTCTTTGATTGAGAGGATCGACCAGTAATAAAGTTTGTGCAAGCTGAAATAGTCCAACAAAACTTGGTATTTAAAACGTGATGTACCTGTACATACGCGTGACTCTTTGCTCATATCAACCTCCCTCTCGAGGTAACTGGCAGGACATTGGTATTCTGAGAACAATCCCATTCGCATGACGCGAATTAATGGAGATATGACAGAAACATTGGGATTTGGGAAGGCATGCACTTTGAGCAATCGACATCTTTCTGCTAAAATTCTGATATAAATATGTCTTTTCAGGCATTATTTTACCACATTGCAAGCTTTAACAGTGGAGCTTCTGTAGTAATGGATACTCCAGTTAGGCTCGTCAGCAACAAAGCGCAGGTCACTTTCATGGGAAATATCTACGACCAAAGGTTGCAGAGGATGATGCGTAGGAAGAATCCTTTAATAATAGCCGCCATCAAATGGATACTTGGAGAGGATTTTATTGGTAACCCAAATCAATATTGAGTGAATACGGACATCTGCTCATGATTCGTAGCCTCTTTGCTGGATTGCAGTCAGTCTGGGTTGCTAGTGTCACAGCTGAGTCAGGCTCTCTTTTCTGAGGATTACTTCAGTGGACTGGAGAATGTAGTTGCATACTACATCCCCTTTTGAGGGCTTCCTCTGGTGTCTGACTTGGAGCAGTTCGTCACACACAACGAGGAGGTAGCTTGGAAACCGCTCATCAGCGGGCTGAAAACAATGACGTTGTCCTCTCATCGGTATCGCACTGAGCTTGCCGCGAAATTTCTTCTACGCGTCCATTTGATAGTCTCGGTCCCGGAAGGTACGAACTGGTATACTGGATTCAGGGACTATATCTTCTAGAATTTTGATGCCAGATCAACAACCAAACCTGGTTGTTATTTTCATGCCTAGGGAGCTCGAGAGCGCCTCTAACTCTAAATGGCTGGGAGAAGAGGAAAACTTTGACGCTAATGAGGACGAGACTGAAGAGATCCGCTGAAGAGGCAATGAACCGTTATCTTGGATTTGAACAAAATGATTGTAGAGAAAGGAGAGGCCAAAAGCCTACTCATTTTGTAATGAAAATACAAAGATGCTTTTAATATAATCGATTTTCGCTTTTCTCCTTTATCTGTTTTCTCTTCTTTCTCTATTTTCTCTTCTTTCTATATTTGCTTGCTTGATTCTAGCTTGGAATAAATAAGAGAAATAGGCACTAAAAATACAATATAGACATTACATACATTATATACATTTAAAAGGGGATGAAACACTTAATGGAAAGGTTTGAGGTGGAAACCGTTAACCGGGATTGGGAGGGGGTCCCCATTCATATCTTCTAGCTCAAAAGCATTGAAACCTTTGCAATGTATAATGCGGAAAGGTCCCTCCCACAGGCAGTCAAACTTGGCATGCTGACCAGGCCTCGCCGCCCTCTCTTTATATTTCAATACAAGGTCCCCGAGGGTGAAGACCAGATCAGAGCTCTTTTTACTATCAAACCATCTTTTGACGACTTCCTGTTTGTCTTGGAGGGCCGCGAAGGCTGCCTCCCTCGCTTCTTCTAGCTCCATAATCTTTTCGAATCTTACGGCCATAGGGCCATTTTCGGCCACTTCCATTGATTTTAGTAATTGCAACGCCGAGATTTTTAGCGACATGGGGAAAAGTGCATCTTTTCCGTATACCAGCTTATACAGGGAGTTCTTTAGAATCTTCTTTGGTGTTATACGGTCCGCCCATAATGCGCTTCTTAGGTGGTGATGCCATTCCCTCTTGTATTCAGAACCTATCTTTTTAATAAGTCTGATCAAGTTTTTGTTAGTGGACTCAGCAAGTCCATTCCCTTGAGGATAGTAGTTAGAAGAGGTTTTGAGATAAATACCTTTGCTGAGGGTGAATTGGGTAATTCGCGAGCCTGTGAATGCGTATGCATCATCTGATATAACAGTTTTTGGGGGATCGTATCGGCATGTCAGATCCTCTTGGAAAGCCAACACCTCACTTTTTGATGAATTCCGTAAAGGAACAACTTCAGACCATCTGGTGAAATAATCAGTAGCAGTCAGGATCCACTTATGTCTGGTTGAACTTGGGGGGTTGATCATTATTATAAAATCAAGGCCACATTGAGCGAAAGACTCTTCCACTGACACGAGCCTGAGTGGCATTGTAGCTTTCTTACTCCTTCTTGTGTAATACTGGCACTCTTTACATCCCCTCACTAAATTGTGTGTGTCTTTGAACATGGACGACCAAAAATACCCAGCTTGAGTAATATTGATGGTGGTTGTGGGTGCAGAGAAATGGCCTCTTGAGGAACCATAGTGAAACCCATGTAGGATTTTATCAGCTTGGCTCTGGTCTACACAGCGGAGCAGAACTCCAGGGTGAACTCACAAAGTTGGTTCCCACTTTTTGGTACGTCCTGATTTTTGCTGAAATCATACATTTTTAGGAAATATAATGTTAAGCTTTAAGAGGTCCCATTTTAAGTAATTAATTGAAGAGAGTTAAATCAAAGGCTCTTAGATCAAAATTTCTTGGATAAAACCTCTCTACTTCTAAATCATACTTGCAATGGAGTCTCCTTTGCATCTATCAAATGCTGATAAAAAAAAATTTTACATTAGCTTTTGGGGGGTCAAATTAATTCATTTAATTTTAAAAAAAAAAGTATTTAGTCGTTATTATAAGCTTTCCAAATAGTATAACTTTTAATATATTTTTATTTTATTTCTTATGAATGTAGGTTTTTCACCGAACATGAACTTCTTTGTTCAATGCATTGGGAAAAATAGCAAACTAATTCAAAAAAATTCTGAAAAATATCTATGCACTAGGTATTGATGTTTTCTTTCTAAGAAAAAAAAGAAAAATGAATTTTGATATATATAGAACAAGTTATGTGTTCAAATGTACACCTATATCTAAATTATAATTAGTCAAACTTCAAAACTTAATAAAATGAAAAATATTCAACATATCACTATCAAACCAACTACATGCCTTGGGTATTGATGCTACAAACCAAAATTCAAAAGAATTAAGTTTTTATCATTTATAGAAAAAAAATTATGCGTTTCGGGATACACATCACTCTTAAAAAATGTTC
Source organism: Cryptomeria japonica (assembly GCF_030272615.1). Lineage (NCBI taxonomy): Eukaryota > Viridiplantae > Streptophyta > Pinopsida > Cupressales > Cupressaceae > Cryptomeria > Cryptomeria japonica. The sequence goes on from NC_081410.1 coordinate 541,567,902, forward strand.
TTTGCTGTAAAAAAATACTTTTTGAGGGAGATGGAAAAATCAATAAAATTTTATTCAAACAAATTTGAAAAAAATATATTTAGAATCTGCAAACAAGATGTTAAAAATCACTAGTTTATATCATCTTCAAATTCGTAATGGTTTAAAAGTTATAGGTGTCGGAAAGTGAAGGTTTTTTTCAAAATATTCATATAAGTGTCAAACTTGGTCAAAAAGTGGGAACCAGTATTGTGAGTTCACCCTCCATCAAAATTTCTTTTGAAAAGAGTTCCATCTATTAAGCGGAAACCGCTATTTTGGAGTCTGTAAAATCTCCTCTTAGCCGGGGGGAGATTTTCGAGAAAAATCCCAGTCTTCATAAAGTGCTTTCTTTTGTCAATCTAGCTGTCATTTGGAACATCATGCAAAAACATAACCGTTTCCTCTGTGGCCACTTCATCATTGTGGGGCTCACATCCTTGCACTATATATTCACACAGGCCTCTCCCGCGAACAAGCTTTGTTGGCTTGATATCGACATCATATTCCAGGATCTTGGTGATAGAATTTGCCCTTTTTTCAGTGATGTCACCCTCCATAATGTATTCCCTTACTGCAGGATGGGCTACGTACATCGTGGTTTTATTATAGGCAATAAAATGGTTGAATTTCTTTAGTCCTTTTTACAGCGGCTAAGGCCTGCTTCTCGACAATATTGTATTGGGCCTCATAATCCTGAAGAGTTTTTGAATAGAAAGCTATGGGATGCTCTCCTCCTTTTTGGGCGTCTTTTTGGGTTAGGACCATGGCAATGCTATGCTGACCAAAAAAAACGTACATTATGAAGTCCTTTGACATGTCTAGGTTAGACAATACGGGAGTGGAGCAGTTAGCATTTTTTATTTCATCAAAAGCTTTTTTGGCCTCAATAGTCCATTTGAAATGTATATCTTTTTTTAACATGAGGGTGACGGGTCTTATTATTTCGACAAAGTCAGAAATAAAATGGCTAACAAAATTGACCTTTCCTAAAAAAGATTGGACTCCCTTTTTGTTGATCGGGAGGGGAAGGTCTTTAATGGCTTTGACCTGGTCTGGGTCAATGGAAACACCCTCTTTTGAAACTATATGCCCAAGTAATTTTCCTTGAGGAACCCCAAAGATACACTTTTTTGGGTTTAAGGAAATCCCAAATTCAAGACATTTTTGGAGGACTAATTCAAGATGGTCAAAATGATCCTCCCGGTGCTTGGAAAACACAACCAAGTCATCTAAGTATATTAAGATGATCTTATTAATTAGCTCTTTGAAAGCCAAATCCATGGCCCTTTGAAAAGTTGCCCAAACGTTTGACAATCCAAAGGGCATCTTTTGGTACGCAAACGTCCCCCACTTAGTGGTGAACGTCATCTTGTGCTGGTCCTCTGCTTTCACACTTACCTGGTTATATCCTGAGAAACCTTTGAGCATTGAGAACATTTTTGATCCCGCCACCGTGCTCAGTAATTATTCCATTGATGGTAGACGATAGTGGTCTTTCAGAGACGCTTGATTTAGATATCGGAAATCCACACAGAGCCGGATATCTCCATTCTTTTTCCTAGTAGGGACCAAATTTTACACTCATGTACTGTGTTTTATGGGGTAAATGATCCTTGATTTGATCAACTTTTTCAACTCCTAAGCCATGAGAGATTCAATTTCTGGGTTAACCAGTCTTTGCTTCTGCCGGATCGACTTGGCCTCATCTGCAAGCTCAATGGTATGCTGGATGATATTAGGATTGTATCCCCTTAAATCTTCATAAGACCAAGCCATGACACCTTCATATTCATCACAGTATCGGGCCAACTTCTTTCTATCTTCGGAGGAAACACCCTTTCCTACCTTGAGAACTCTTCCACTGCCGACTGAAATTTTGACGTAATCCTCTTTGTTCGCTGTGAGCTTCCGCTTATCCTTTTTGCAATCCTCATGGTCAAACATGTTCTCTAAAGTGATCAAACCATTAGGGAGCTTGTTAGATCTCAGCTGGGTGACTTGATTCCCATAGGCTTGTTTTATCTTAGGTTGCAGCTGATCAACAAATTCTCCCAAGCTTTGGATGAACAAAGCGATCTCTTGATTGCTCTTGAAAACTTGCCAGTAAGTATCATTATCAGGGATAGTCGGGCAGACAACCATGCTGACTGCTTGGGAGCTAGTGAGGAAGTCCGTACCAGGATCAAATTGTGCTCTGATGGTGGTCATTTGGTCCGCTATGGTATTTAGTTTCCGAGGAATGCTTATGATATTGAAAGCATCAAAACTCTCTATTAGATCCCACACTCTGGCATGGTAAGACCTCATGCGGATGTGCTTGGCACTGGATATCCCTCGAACTTGATGGACCACCAGTTCAGAATTGCCAAGGACTTTCAACTTTTTAATGCCCATCCTTTCTGCCATGTTCAAACCTTGAATCAGTCCTTCATACTCCGCTTCATTATTTGAGCACACGAACGACAACCGGAAAGGCTTTAGGATTTGTTCTCCCAAAGGGGGAGTAAGACAAACTCCCACTCCGGAGCCCATCTTGCATTTGGCACCGTCAAAGTGTAGGGTCCGTAGTGCCGAAGACAACTTCTCTTCAGAGAACGGATCCTTAGTAAGCTTTGGGATGATCTGATTTTCTTCAAAAAAGCAATAGGTACCCAGGCCGGTGGCATGGTAGTTAGAGAAGGGGTCCGAATCTATGAACTCATTCAGGAAGGCTTCTTGCTTGGGTGGAATTTCTCTCGTTACTTCTTCGTCTTCTAAAAGCTCTACCACCTTTCGTTCATCATTTGATATAGAGGTATGTGTAGGTTCGAAATTAATCAAAGCCTGATCAGCTATATGCTCAGTGTGAAGGGGTTCTGAAAGGATTTTCAGCTTGGCGCCATGTTGGGTACGGAGGATGAGATGGGACCAATCTAGGGACATATAGCCTCCTATTTTAGCGGTAAAATCTCGAGAAAGACAAAGTCCAAAGACAGGCGGGATATCAATGACCACTATTTCTTGAGACATCGTCACACTTGGACATGCAAATAATGTTAGGGGGAGGTTTTTGATGAAACCTACCATGTGAACCCTATTCCCATCGAGCTGCATGACCCCTTTATTCAAAGGGTCATACCTGATGTTTAATACTTTGACGATTTGCTTAGGCATGGCGGTAGTGCTAGCCCCGAAATTTATCATGGAGTTATGCAAAAGTTATCTCCAACTATAAGGGTAAGGTAGAATGGATTTGGCTTAGGCTTACCTTCTCCTTGGGCAGTAGGGGGTGATCCTTCATTTGTCAATACGACCAGAGAGTGCGCTTTTCTTGCTATGGGTCGAAGACCCATTCCGTCAGCCTGAAGAGATTGCAGAGATATCACACTTGCGTCTTTTTCCATCATGAGACAATGCCTCTCTTAGTCTATTCTTTTGCCCCATAATACTCAAGAGATCCCATAGAGAGACATGAGCCGGGGCCTTCTTCAACTATTCTACCACATCTAGCACCTGAGGTGTGAGAACCTTCAACTCCTTCGGCTTATAAGGGATGAACTCTTTTCTCAGATAGGCAAAATTAATGACCGGTTGTTCAGAGGGTCTATCCATGGGCACTGCTCTCATACTGCTGGTGCTTTCCCCGGTCAAATGCCTTTTAGAGCGGAGATGGTAATCTGAGTGCATGAGAGGGGTGAGTTGGTGTCGTTCGCCAAGTTATTTTGGCCCACTGTCAATTCCCTACCAGTGGTTGGGTAGATAGCCTGCAACGGATTGGGGACTGGGACTATTTGGCCATTCGACTGAGGAGGTTTATCAACACGATGATTCGTATGTTGGTACGAAGGTCGATTCCCTTGGAAATTTTGCTGAAAAGGGGGCTTGGCGGGCAAGACCTGAGCTTTTTCTAGGTTGACAATTTCATTGGAGAAGGATCTTAGGAGATTCTTCACATCACTAACTTCAGCAGCCAGAGAGGCGGTTTGGGGAGTAGGGAATGAATACATAGACAGCGGAGCAGACGTACTTGGAGTGGCTTCTTGTAAGAATTGAGTGGATATTTCAGGGAATATTGGAATTATAGGGCGAGGGGATAGCTTCCCAGTGTTGATAAGGTTATTTTGTGCTTGAACTGCTATATCAAATGCTTGCGGAAGAGTATTACCTCCTAAAGTTTGAATCATCACTGATATGTCAAAATTGAAAGATTTTAGATAGAATAGGAAATCCATATCCGTCGGTCCATCAGAGGGCGAGCAGATAACGGTATCTTCTGCCAGGTTTGTTGAAATCTTAGATTAAAATTAGTTAGTGCTTCAGTTGGAGCCCTCTTTATTGTGATGAGTTAGTGCATCAAGGACGATCTGTCGGCTTTATCCGAGAATCTCTGAAAGAAACAATCTCCCAGCTGATCCTAATCTCCTATAGTGTTGGGGCCTAAGGATCTGAACCAATCCAAAGCTTTTCCCTTGAAAGAGGATACGAGCAATGTTAGGGCTACATTCTGTTCAGTGATGCCATGGATAGTTCAAACAATGGTTACATCTTGCAAATGCTCCCCAGGAGTTTTATGATATTCTCCTGTGAACTTAGGAATGACCTTAAGCGCAGCTGCAGGGATGGCTCCCCAAACCATGGGTGGAACTGGGGGAATGAGAGGGCTACCATTATCCCAAGTCATAAAATTTCTAGGGTGAACATGTGCCATCACAACGTGTATGACTGCGGGAAAACTCTGTGAGGATGAAGCTATGGCTGAATGGACAGTCACTAATGGAGGAAAAAGATGGTGAGGATTTAAAGCTGTCTGGCTCTTGGTGACAGGCTTATGACTCATAAACTAGCTCAGAGATATATTTGAAGTAATTTGTCCCACCGGGCGTGCCATAAAAAGAACTGTCGACTCTAAATTTTACCTTGGAAACAAACAACCTTATGGGAAATTTAGTGATGGGGGACTAGTTGCGCGGGTTTCACTGAATAACCTCTGGGATTGAGAAGCCGACTCTTCCTTATGGGTTTGGAGGAAAGGGAAAATAAGGAAACTTTAAGAATAGTAAATCTAGACTATTGAGGCGACACACCAGAGCATTTTTTAAAAGACATGAGCATACAAAACCCAAGTACATATGATTTTTAAGCCCATTCAACAATCTACAAGTCTAAATCAGGAACATAACCAAGATACAATTAAATTTCTTTACAACATAAGGAAATACTCATCATGCATTTACCAGATAACAAGTGCAAAACATAGTTTAATTGGCAAAATCTTAGATAAATGTATTCCCAAAGTTATTGGAATTCTAATAGAACAACACATAAAAGACCATCAAAGCATACTGAAAGAAGTATCACAAAGGCCGCAGACACAATTTGAATAACCTTCTCCAGAAAACAGTAATAGTTTTAAAAGGCCAAAATTCTTACTAAGCAAACTTAATTATTCTTGAAAAGTTTTGAACCCCCCCCAACAGGGAAAAAACAAGCATAAATAGATCTCGCGGCTCTGGAAACAACTCCCAAACACACCAAAAAGGCATAACCACCCCCGAATATAAAACCATGCCGTGTCGCCTTGAAGATCACACCCAGCAAAACAGTCCCAAGGCTTCACTCCCTGCCTGCAACGACCTTCATACTGTCATAAAACGAAAAGATTTTGCTAATCGCGGAAAGGCAAGTTAGAAAATCCTTTCAAACAAAAATGCACTCGCCAAAACATGACGGTGTCGGGTAACCGTTTGCTTACTGCGCTAAAAGGTGGGCCCCGAAAAGAAACCCAGTCAGCACGTCTTTCCATTTGTCACTGTTGCGCTACTCCAAAAACTGAATGCCAAATACGGACTAAAGGAGTAACGCCAAGCTGACAATTGTCTTATATGCCTTGCGCTGCTGGAAAACTAAAAGGCAAAAAAAGCAACGCAGCCGGAAACCTTAGTCACGGGGTTTTTAATGTGAACACCTTCATCTATGGATGGTCCAAATCTACTTCATTGATGTTGAAAGATGTGTAATGATATGATTTGGGGTTCAATTTTGTGCTTGGTTTATCCACAACCAAATTTTGTGGTTAATGAACATGTTTGGGGATGACCTACTCTCAGTCACATGTTACATTTGATAGGTCCTATTTGAGTCGACATAAGTGATGTTTTTGGATGATGTGGAGGATATATAAGGAAGAACAATGCATTTGTGGAAGTGCAAGAATTGATCTGAAGAATTGCCATGTGTAAAACATATCAATAATATCACAGATGATTATGAAGTGTGTTGAATCTTTATGATAGAATAATTTAGGCTAGAAAGAGGACTGCACTACAAACATTTGCTAGATGCTTATTCTTCTTTAATAGTCCATATTGTGCATAATATTGTACAATATCATTGTACCTTGATTTGCAAAGTGATCTTTAGATTGAAAGAATTTTATCTTGCCCTAGGGTAGTGCGCTCTAGTTTTCAAGTCCACTCTGAGAGCAATGAGACAAAAACAAACATTGTAAAGATATGTTTTATATATTGTGAGTTAATCCTCACCGTGATTTTTCCCTCCTTGGGTTTTCACGTAAAAATCTTGGTGTTTTTGTGTTGTGCTTCATTTCTATTTTGTTGGTTTGATTTAATATTTCTAAAAGTTAATGAATGGATAAAGATTGATTTATGCTAATTTACCCCCCCAACATTTAAGTGTGTTCAACAAAATATTCTCCCTTCTTTTTTTTCATCATGAGTGAAAATAGATTCTATGTGGTTTGTGGAGCAATGATTTTTAAAATCTATAAATGGGTCTCCTTAGTTTATGTCCCCTTCTAAATAATAATTTTTTAAACTTTTGAATTGTCTAGAAAGGAACAAAGTTTATTCAAACTTTGGTGGAGTAGATTAGACATTAATTAAAATAGATCCAAAAGAGGATAAATTTGAAGACATTTATTATTAGTTTTGTGTATTGGTTAATATATTAGGACTTGGAACATGGTCTATTCAAATACATCCTTGTCATGGTGTGTGGTTGTATGTGTGAAATTTGAAAAACTACTATTTAGGTGTTTACATTGTAAAGAAATATTTTAAAATATAGATTAGACTAAAAATCCCTACTACAAATCTTAACCAACTTTGAATAAGATTTAGAAATAAAGGGAAAAAGAGAAATATTGACAAAGATGTCATATAGAGAAACCTAAGATTCCCTTTGAAATATTCACCAACCAACTACTTGCGATTCTCTATTGTTTTAGTAGGATACATCTTAAAAGCTTATCAAAGAAGAATGAATTAAATCAAAGTAAGATAATATTGGTAGGCCAACCCCTTATAGTACAATTTGGAGGTTTTAGGATTTGAAAATGGCATAAAGAATGACCTTGTTCCTCAAGACCCCTTGAATTGGATATTAGTGCTCGTGGCAAGGCTACAACTTCAAGGGGATTGACAAGATTGGTAACTCTTATTCAAAGCCAAGTAGGAATATATCAAAAGTTGAATTACTTCAAATGGGAATTTATGTGATTCATAGATATGGGTTCCTATTGAATTCTTGTCATAATGGATAGGTGGCTATGTTATTTTACTGAGCCTATTTTCTTATCAATAAAAGAACCTTAGTATTGTTTTTGTGTTGATATGTTTCTAATCCTTAATTATGTTGTAGCAAACTTTTCAACATATAGAGTCTAGCTAACTTTAATTTTCATACACATTAAAACAATATTATTTTATCATAGACATGGGCTCTAATAAACCTCTTTCTTATAAATTAAAGAGATATTATTATCAAGATACCTATCTAATTTAGAGAGAAAATAAATATAAATACCTTGAGAATACAAAAACTAAATGAAATTTAAGCCCTTACAAATATTTTTTTATATCTTGAAAGTATTACAGTAATTGAAAAAATATCAAGTATATTTTGAATTTGCAGGTGCAATAAAATTTGTGCCTCTGCTGTAGTGGTTGTTTTGTTAATGGAGCTCATAATATACTTCTTCAGTTATAATTTCTTCTAAGATTTATGATATACACACCTCAGAAAATGTCTGTGATTTTTACAATATTTTCTTGTGACAGCAGAACTTTGATCTATTTCACAGAAGAACCGAAGGCTCCTCTCTATCTGAAACCCTCCACCCAACGCCACCTCCCTCTCCAGATGACAGCAATAGCTCTCAAACACATTTACAGTCACATGGAATTTGAAGCCCATAAGAAAGAGGAACTCAATCTCTAATTTATTCATTTCTTCAGTACTAATCACACCTGCAACTCTGGCGTAATATGAATTTGGGTAGTTTCTGCACACAAAATTTACAATTACAAAGGTTAGATGAGAAGAACTTAATAGAGCTGTGTTGTCATCAATGCACAGGCCGTTTAGGAAGAGATAAAAAAGACTTAATGTTTTATTGATTTGTTTAGGTGGTTTATCTGAAATCGCTTTTATTTTTTAGATGATTTTTCAATAAGATCTATTTATTAATACAATTTAAAATGAACTACTAAACCAATCAAAGTTTAGAATATATTCTTTAAATGAAAATCTAACTATCCATCAACAAAAAAGATAAAATTACGGCTAAACTATACTAAAGATGAAACAAAATAAATATTCTAAATTCTAAGATGGTCAAGATAAAATTTGTTGTCTACCCTCTATACATAATACCAGAGAACATGTGGCACCAACCAGAGAACATGTCGCACCACTTAACTGATGAGTTAAAACAATTTGGAGTTAGGAGAAAACTCATGAATATGTAATCTTAAAAAAGAAAGAAGATAAAATCCATTTACATGTCTTCCACGAACTTTGATGCAACCATGACGCTGGTGATAAGAAGCCTGTGCACATTGAGACAAGTAATTCTGAAATTGGGATGCATTTGAATGAGACGATCGATGTAAGCATAGGCAACCACGAATACAGAAGGGCTGCAATTCACGTATCTGAAAATTCTACCCAAATAACGTTCAATGCTCATGTCTGGCACTTCAAAACCATCAAACACACAATACTTTGCAGGCCGAGAAATGGGTCTGTAAGAAGCTGCCAGTCGTTCGTTTCTAACAACCGCCCTCTCCACAATCGACGATAAAACTGATATAACAGATGGCATTTCTGCAGGAAACCCAGTTTGAAAGGAATAAAGATCTGATCTTATTCTTCCTGGAGAGACATCATCATTCACAATGTTATTCTCTTTTTTTGAACTCATTTTCCCTTAACAGGTTCTGCAAAAGCTTTGCTCTTGCCTTGCCCAAAGTAGAAGACTTGGTTAGAAATAGAGGAATTGATCTGTAAATGAAAAAAGAATGGCAGAAGAAGAGAATGCAGATAAGAGAATAAGAGAGTGACAGCTATCATTGAGGGCCCAAAAATTTAGGTACAAAAGATTCGTAGTTGTCTTCTCAGAAACTGTAGCGTGCAAAAATAATAATCTGCACCATAATTTAAAGCACTTATACAAATTGGAATCAATAATTCTTTTCCCACGAGCATCAAGTAATAATACTTATAATATGAGAGTTGCTCCCACATGCTGTGATTTTAGTATTTAGTAATTGAAGTGGGTGTGGTCTTCATGCCTGTAGAATGAATACGGTATTCAGGACCATTAAAAGGCAGTGTTTAATAAATATGCTGGTGCTTCGTGACTCAGATGATGTTGTTTCTCAGCTTTGTTTAAGGGCCGATTATCAAGCTTTGTTTACATGGATTTAGTGGTTGTTGAGACACTATTATCGGCTCATTTTTGTTTAGAAACATGCGAGGAATGACAGGTTGGTTTGGTTGTTTAGACCTCTTAACTTTCTAGCTCACATTATAATGATTTTATTGAATACAAATATTAATTCAGTGTTTTTTATGAATAAGGTGTATATTCCTTTTATTAATATTTTATATTGAAAAAGTAAGAATATAAAGAATAAGAGCTATCAATTGGTAGGGAATGTTGACTTAAGAATTTAATATTTGTATTAATAAAAAAGATAACAGGATATTATTTTAAATAAAGTGGGCGGTATAAAGGCACATTTTCAGATTCTAGATGGGACAAAGTCCAAACATTAGATGAAAGTAAATAAAGGACATATCTTGATCAACAACAAACAACAAACATCGATAAAACCATTAAGTGGCAAGAGTAATTGTAGTAGGAGGGAGATCATGGTCATCAAGTTTACTCCATACATCAATAGGGATACTATCATTGTCAATAGGCTCCTAGCTAGTAAGGACACACTCCTCTTGATCTTTTTTGTAGGTTGTTTAGCATGAACAAGAGAAATTGCTAGCTCTAGGTGAGGGAACTTGACAAAATCTAACTAGCTAGGACAATCATTCCTATAAGAAGAGGTAGAAGGTGGTTAAGAGGGCTATGACCATCTACATGTTATCTATCTTGTAATCACATGCCATATCATTTTAATTATAATACAATCAATATATTCAAGGAGGTGTCTCTTTTACTTCGAATCACTATTAAATCTCCCTTGTGACCTACTATTATAATGAACCCAAGTTTCATGTAACCCCTCATAAGGTTTTCATTTCATTGCTAGTAATCATGAAAATACCTTATATCTATATCATGAGTTACATGAGACCAAATTATAAATTATTTTTATTATGCTTTAATTTGAAATACTTTATTTATTTATTATTGGTTTTGACTTTATTTTAGATTATATAATGATGCTCTTGATGGTCATTCATGGTTTTGGGGCCATCACAACCTCTTACTAAATCCTTGGTATCCTTGATTTAATTCCCTTACTAAATATTTTATATTTCTCTCTATTTAGATTCATCCCTTTAATCTACCTCTTTATTTTTGGTGTGAATCTTGTTATGTGGGTATTGTTAATTTTGTGGGTTTTTCATCAAGGTGGATCATGCTACTACAAATTTCTCTCTCCCAACCTTTTCTTGATTTCAGTGGAATTAGATTTATCTTGGCTTCTCTCAGTAGAGATTATTTTACAAGTGCCAACTATTCTTGGAGTCAATCTTTAGATTATGAAGGTATCCCATTTCATTATGGATGATGATTTTCTATGGGACATTTGGAATCTAATTTACCATGCCTTGACGTATTGATATCTTCCTCTTGGCGGAACAAAATTTTACATGAAAATCTTGCGGTGGATGTGATCAAGGTTGATTACAAGTTAGAGGCTCATGAGACTCATGTTGTTGTCGGGGTGGTGATCCCTCCTCCACTTTTATTATTTTAAAATCATATTGTTGTGTGTGTGAAAAGTGGTAATCTGTAAGCTGTAAGGCACAAACACTTCAATAAATCATTGCATGCATGGTTAGACAGATATAATCAATGAATGTAAAAACCATAACAAATCGATCTATTGCCTCCTAAAAGATGCAAGTATAGACTTGCTCTTAGATTTATCTAAGCAATACTAGTGACTAGACTACACCAAGACGAAGGATTTAATCTATATGAGCACAAAATTAAGCTAAATGGATGCAAGATTAAGCTAATTAAGCTAGATGAATGCAAACAATCATGATTAAACTAATATGCAAAAAGATATGATGCAATAATCTCAATACACAATATTCTCAATGACTCTAGAGCAAAACCGCATAATAACAATAAATCTCCAAGGTTTCTTGATTAAGAGATGAAAGACTGAATTTATAGAGAATCCAAAGAGAGACCAATAATCAAGATTGATTAATGATGAGCAGTTGATATTCCTCAAGATAAAGCACAATCTAGGTGAATTGAAATGATTGGGTGCTTTAATTCACTTTGAAAGGAGATTAAGGTTGAGTTGATTTTGAGATAAATTCAATTAAAGCCTGATTTAATGCATCTGGATTATAAGTCCGAGTTTGCATTAGAGATAAAATCAATTGAAGTCATGCACTTGAGATAAAATTAGTTAATTTCATGCATATTTCTTTTATTTTCTCAAGATTTATTTTATTAGAAAAAGCCATTTTAATGCAACTAAATCCTTTTCCTCAAGATTGCTTTGAGTTTAAATTTAGAGAAAATGATTTATTCAATTTAATTGCTTTTCTTGCTTTTCTGAGATTTCTCAAGTTATCTCAAATTTAGAAAAAGAAATATGTCAAGTTGATTTCTTTTCTCAATTTAATTCCTTTTTTGCAAATTATTTCCTTTTTTTTCAAATTAATTCCTTTTTTCAAATTAATTCCTTTTTTCAAATTAATTCCTTTTTGATGATTTAATGACAAATTTATCTATTAATTAAATATGCTAGGATATTTAAATAAATAAATAGGATAATTAATTAAAATGATTTACTTGGAATGATTAATTAATTAAATAAACATTTAATTAATTTAGAATGATTTATTTTCCACGTGACATTGATGATCGAGGAGTTAATTAATTAGGTGCTCAAGATTAATTTAGTTGCCTTTGGTTAGGACCTTGGTGATGTAGTCGAGATTAGGGGCCCATGGTTTAGATGACCATTTTTAGGGTATTACATTTGCCCCTCTTTGAATTGATGTGTGAGTAGTGCATTGATTCAAAGAATAGTTGATGTCAAATATATATCAGTTTTGAACTTGATGGATCACAAACCGATGAAGAGCGAGATGTTCAACTTGACTTAAAGCAATACCGATCTTGAACTTGATTGAACTAGGACCGATGAAGAGCGAGATACTGATCTTGAACTTGATGGATCAAGAAGTAGGTACCGATCTAGAACTTGATTGAACTAGAATCGATTGAGCAAAGAGATAATACCGATTCTGAACTTGATTGAACAACAACCGATTAGCGAAACAAAATGTTCAGCTTGATTTGATGTGATGAAACTGAACACCGATTTGAAGATTGATTCAGATGAGGACAATCACTGATATGCCCCTAGAGATTGTTTTAAATTTGACATTGAAGAATATCACCTTGATATGATGTCATTTAGTTTAGATGCCCCTAGTAACAAGGTTTTAGTTGATTTGATTTGATTGATATTCGATTAATCTTTGATTGAAAAGATTTTCTGCTCAACTTTAGATGAAGATTTGAATTTTTTTTGACTTTTCGATGACGTAATCACTGATAATGTTGATGTAATAAGTATTCCCCCTCGAGAGCGAAATCGAAAGATAGTGAGAGCGCACCGATTTTAGGCATTTTTAATAAAATGATTTAGCGATGATAATCTAAGCACGAAGATTAATGTAAGAATTAATTTGAAATCAGAGTTGATTCAAAAAATATTTGAGCACAAAGTGATGCCAAGATTGACCTGAAGATGGAAGTGCCAAGTGGTCAACATTGTGAGAATTTGACTAGAAAATTGATGGGAAATTTTGATTTCGATCTCGAAAATGGACTCAGGATAGACAATTTAGCTAAGAGTACAAATTTTGTGTCAATCAGAGCAAGTTTAAAAATTAGGGTTTCGCCTATATAAGGGGTTGAAGGTGTCATTTTCAATTCATTTTTACCTCTCAAAATTAAAAATTTCAAAAACCTTCTCTGAAGCAAAATGCCAATTCCAGTTCCAGATCACTGACTCGAGCGCTAGAGACGCCACAACCGACCTCAAAACTATCCTCCAACAGTAAGTGATCAATCTTAAGCCTCATGAATTCCAAAATTTGTTATTTTTTGTTCTTTACTTCATCTTAGTTCGTGCCTAGTCATTTCATCGTATCGTTAGCTAGGGTTTATCGTACGAGTATCTGGTAAAATTTCTTTTCTCGTATGGTAATATTAGATATGTCGTATTGTGTCTACCCTTGTATTGTACGAGTTTGTTCACCATAAACCATTTAATCATCTAATATGGAATTCTAGCTCGTATGAGAATGTTTACTTGTACTATATGCAATCTTTACTCGTATGAGTTTTTTCTTTTCTGTGTCACCTCGTATGGGAAACAACGGGTATTTTTGAAAGTCCAATTGTTAAATTTTTTGATTTTCATTGTTGGAAATTTGGAATCTTTAGCATTTTTGACACATTCTTAGCTCAAAGTTGATCGCGTACTGATGATTTTTTGTTTAATTTGCAGGTTCAGTTACCAGACATTCAGTTTAGATGTACATATCCACCGACTATGCGATTAATGCGAGACTTGTCAGATGCACATAGAGGACACATTGGGTTGTGTGGATTCAGATACTTGCTTGAGATGCCTGATATCCATGTGAATCACAGATTACTCACAACTTTAGTTGAGCGATTCCATAGTGAGCATAACACATTCCACCTATCGACTGGGGAGATGACTATCACTCTTGATGACGTATATAGGATCTTGAGGATTCCATTTGCTAGGGATAAGGTGGATTACGACGCTGCTCCACGATAGGGTATTGAGACAC